>NC_056746.1:292308373-292513373 GCF_019279795.1 Protopterus annectens
TATATATATATATATATATATATATATATGTATGTATGTAGATATATGGGTCTCCTTCACATTGTCGACACTTCAAAATGCTGAATTTCATATGGCCGAGACCATGTGATCGACATTTGAAATGCCTACAATGCGGAATTGGCATCTCCGTACAGTGAGGAATGGAAAGATTTCCATTCCTTCACTGTAGGGCAATCTCGGAGTTGGTATATTCAAGTTATGGGGTAGTGCAGGGGGGCTTGTCCCCTGCTAGCATTGTTTAGGTAAGTGTTTGTTGTTCTTTACTTTTGTTTTTCATATGTTCGACATTTCAAATGTCGATCATATGGTCTCGGCCATATGAAATTCGGCATTTTGAAGTGTCGAACATATGAAGTAGATCTATATATATATATATATATATATATATATATATGTGTGTGTGTGTGTGTGTGTGTGTGTATATATATATATATATATATATATATATATATATATATATATATATATATTATATGCATGCATGTATGTGTATATACATCAATATATACATGTGAGTCCCCGCATTTTGTCAAATGCCATTTCTTTGGCAAACACTGAGAGTGTGGTTTAATGTTTAATTTTTACAGTATGGATAGCTGAGCAGTGAAAACGTTGATGGTGTGTGTAAAGTCGAGACAGGTAAGTAGGGGTTGAAGGGGTGAGAGTGTTTATGTATGTGAATTAGGGTTAGGATTAGGAATGAGTGAGGGGCTGGTGTATGCTTGTGTGAGTGTTTGTGTATTTCAGGGTTATGGTCAAGGATAGGTTAGGAGGATAGATATAGTGTTGTTTGTGTGTGTTTGTGAATGTTTGTGTGTCCAAGTATGAAATTTAAAGTGTAGAGTTAGGGATGATGGATTAGAGTCAAGGTTATCACTCATTATGTCCCTCTGCCCTCTTTAGTAATGAGTGCTAACCCTAACTTTGTTATTTCCCTCAACCCTAACCCTACACCTTACCTTCATAAAAAACCTTCCTGTAACACTGACACTATTCAGAAGAATTTGTGGCTAGTATTATAGGGGTTTTTAGTGTTAATATCAGGAAAGGAAATAGTTTTTCTTTCTCAATATTAATTCATTCAATATTTTTAGTTTTTAGTACTGTGTATGTTCAAACTTTTTTGTTAATGTTTTCAATTCAATATTACATTAGTTCAATCATATACACTAGAACCATACAAGTGTGTATATATGTGTGTGTGTGTGTGTGTGTGTGTGTGTGTGTGTGTGTGTGTGTGTGTGTGTATATGTAAATATATATACATAAATATATATATATATATATATATATATATATATATATATATATATACACAGACATATGCACATACACACATATATATATATATATATATATATATATATGAAATCAAACACTTCGTAATAAAACAAGAAAAATAATATGCTGACAAATACACTAGAGCCGTTATTAGCACTTTCATCCATTTAATAACTGGACTTCATCAGAAATTAAATACAATATAGTGCAAGGTATATATAACCATTTCAAAAAGGGGTTGATCTCATAGTATTATGAACCAATAATATGCTGTATATCTGTGTTAAAATGTAAAATGATACAGTAAACCAATTATGTATAGAAAAGTATATACAGACAGTGACACCAATCAAAATAAGGTACATTACTGGCACCATTTTAAAGCACACTTAATATTCAGGGTTTCATTTAGTCCTGATGGTGCATCCGCATTCAGCTTCAATTGCCACAATAACTCTCTGACTTTTAGTAAAGTGTTACTGTCACCAAAGAACTGTTGAACACAATCAAGTACAAAGAATTTAAAATCCATAAAATTAGGACAAATAACACTATGTTTAGCTAAGGCATTTTTGTTGTCCTTATTTCTTATAGCTGCTAAATGTTCTTTAATCCTGGTGGAGAATTTTCTAATAGTTTTACCAATATAAAAGAACGAACAGGTAATGCAAACAGCTGCGTACACTATATACATAGATTTACAGTCAAAATAATGTTTAAATAAAATAGAATAGTTATTATGTTTGAATACGTATTTATCACAGATTAGAATATGTGTACAGGCTACACATGCACCACAAGTATGCATACCTGGAGAGGCCTTATGAATAGTGGGACATAACAAGAACTGTGTATCTCTGTTTTCAAACGATAATCTGAGTGACTTAGTTTTTTTATGTGCAAATAAAGGTAAAAGACCTAACTTGTCCAAGATCTCTTGGCTGAGAGTTAGAACTTCCCAGTTATTAATTAAAATATCCTTGATAGCTTGTGTATCCCTACAAATAGGTACAGGGAAACTAGTTTGTCTGTCCAACTGAGCTTGTGTATTACTTTCGTGCTGAGAAGTGTGTAACTCATTGAGTTGATACACTCGATTATCATATGTAGTGTTCTGTGAAACAAGTAAATCAGTGCTAGCGTGATGTTTAGGTATAAATCCTTTAAAAAGTATAGGAGGAAACTTTGAATGTCTTTTTGACCAAATTTCCTTAAATAAGTAATTAATAAGTCTAATAGGGTAACCTCTTTGCAGTAAAAGGCATCCAAAAACTTTACTTTCTTGTATGAAATTCTGATCGTTACTTATAAGGCGTGAAAGTCTAATGAACTGTCCCCTAGCCAGATTGCGTTTCATAAAATAAGGATGCATACTAGAAAAGTGCAAATAATTATTTCTGAAAGTGGCTTTCCTAAAAATAGAAGATGACCAGGAAAGATTATCCATATTGAAAGTGATAAGTGTGTCTAAGAAGTTAATTTGCTTACCATGAGAGGACAGTTTAAAATTAAAAAATGGGATACTGTCTGATAATTCTTTTAAAAATTCAAGTAATGCACTTTCACTGCCTTTCCAAATAAGAAATACATTGTCAATATAACGTCTGTATAGATGAACTGACTTAAAACCAGGTAGAGACTGTAAGGTGTTCAATTCCCAGTAAGCAGGTACTAGATTTGCGTAGGCAGGAGCTACCTTCGAACCCATAGCCACACCTCTAATTTGATGAAATATATCATTATCAAAGTGAAAATAATTTCATGCCAGCACTAAAGACATAAGTATGCAAATAGTATTCATTTTATCATGAGAAAAGGTAGTATAAGATGACAAGTAATACCTCAAAAGCCTTCCTGATGTGGGATACTTGTATAAAGTGCTTCCACGTCTAATGTGACTAACATAATATCTTTCGATGAAGGTGGAAAATTGTATAGTAAATTCAAAAAATCCCACGAGTCCCTTAAATAAAAGGGAGACTTCTGTACTATAGGATTTAGAATTAAGTCAAGAAATTCTGCAATGCCCTCTGTTTTAGTTCTATTATTAGATACAATATGTCTAAAGGGAGGTTTAGTCTGACATTTATGCACTTTGGGAATGCCAAAAAACTTCCCCAAATTAGGATACTGTACTGTTATAAATTTAGCTTCCATTTCAGAAATAGCTCCTGTTCTGAGTAGTGACAAAATAGTTCTATCAATATTATCAAATGCTCGCTTTACATCAGAAGGACTAACCAGAGAATAATATACACTATTATTTAAGTCCTCTCATAATATTTGTACATATCTATCTTGTTCCATTAATACAACACCTGACCCTTTGTCTGCTCTCATAATTCTAATGGATCTGTCAGTGTGTAATTCTGAAAGGGCAGACATTTGTTCTGAAGTTAAATTGAACCATTTAGTGCTACAGTTGTTAAACAACATTACACAAATGTCTTTTTCACACATTTTTAGGAATATATGTAAGGTGTTGCAAAGTGGAGGGTTACATAAGCTTTTTTAATGGGTAGAAAAGATAAGAGGTTAGTATTCACATTATTAAAGTCATCATCATCCAGAATATTGTCTTTTTGATACAATAATTTGAGATTAAGTTTTCTTATATACAGTCTGAGGTCTAGAAGTACTGTAGAAACATCCGCTCTGAAAGCTGGAATAAAAGAAAAACCTTTTAGTAATAATTGAATTACATGACTAGAAAACACTCTATTTGTGAGGTTAAAGATTTCAGAAATAGTATGGTTGTAATCATTGTCTAGTGTAACATCTGAAACAGTAATCAGCAATATATATATATATATATATATATATACACACACACACACGTATGTAATTATATATATATATATATATATATATATATAATTATATATATGTTATGTATGTAATTATAGCACTTTACATATTCAAGGCCGGCCTTAGGTAAACTGGCACCAAGGCGAAACCCGGCTGCCCATCTCTTCTTCTAACCTACTCAGTTTTCCTGATGACATTTTACTTTTTTCTTCCTTTGTCTCACAGTTTGTCTAACTCTTCAGTTTTTACTTATATTCATATTCATTCATTCATTTCAACATTTTATATAATGCAAAGCTGCACTCTAATAACTGTGGAGGAAACAACTGCAATAAGCCAGGGGTCTGGGGGATACTAAGCTCCCAGAATCCATGAGGTTTCTAGATGCTTTGAGATGCATTTTATAGTTTTTTTTAAAAAAAAATTTTTGTCCAATAATTGCCTGAATAAAACCCATGATCAAAGAAAGAAATGTGTTATTACTCTTCAACCTTTTTTTTTTTTCTTTGCTGCACCCTTTCAGGATATCGTAA
The DNA here is from genome assembly GCF_019279795.1 of Protopterus annectens. Taxonomy (NCBI): domain Eukaryota; kingdom Metazoa; phylum Chordata; order Ceratodontiformes; family Protopteridae; genus Protopterus; species Protopterus annectens. The sequence goes on from NC_056746.1 coordinate 292,313,017, forward strand.
CCGACCAAGAGTACAATGTCGTAACTGCAGTGGAAATAACTGTTAAGCCAGGGGTCTGGGGGCCGCTATCCGCACCAAACCCATGAAGTAACCAGATGCTCGGAAGTGTATTTTAGAGTTTTTTTTTTAAATAAACTTTTCATCCAACGATTACCTGAATGAAAACCATAATTAAGGAAAGAAATTCACTGTTACTCTTCAACTCTGTTTTTTCCTGTATCCTTTCAATATACCCTAACTGACCAAAACTACCATACAAATTAAGCTGAGTGTCTGGAGGATGCTATGCACCCAGAAGTCAAAGTGTTGCACAACTTCTAAGGTGCATTTCAGAGCTTTTCTCCCAGTTGTTTGATCGAATGGTAGCTTAAAAAAAATTATATAAACAGAAAAGAAATTCAATCTTACTTTTTATTTCAAGGAAGAAATAAATTGTATCCACGTTTTAATGCTCAAAGCCGATAAACACCAATTCACAATAAAATGAGAAGACAAAAACTTGTGAGGATACATATATCATAACTAGGTGTAGTATCTGCCCTCTACCCCTACCCCCACCTCAAAATAGGTAGACACTTTCTGTGTATCCCCACCTTGTTTTAAATTCAAATTAAAATTAAGGCACACATCCCCACAGTCATAGTTCATAGTGCTGCTGTTGGATTTATGTACAGCTTTCCTCCTCACCCTTACTCCAAAAATACAACCACCTTCTGTATACCCTTAGGGAAAAATGGAAAAATAAACAGAATATAACATATTTGGTGTCAGATATATAAAAAATAGCATGTTTATTTACTTTTCCCTGAACGATAACCACCTGTATATGCATCAGATGTTTGACTGTGAGGAAAATGGAAAACAAAAGATTACAATCTTGTTTTAAAGTTGTTACTTCTAGAGACAGTACAGTGCTCCTATATAAGCTATAGTGACCCTCTGCCCATCCCTTTGAAGCTTGTGAGGAAAGTTAAAGAAATAATGGCCACACTGTCTCCATCCCAGCACAAGATATAGTGACCAATGATTGCAGCTATTTTCTGTGTACACCCGTGATAAAGGTCTGGAAGGTTTTGTTTAACAGTATTTTTAAAAGAAGGGGAAGCACCAACATCCTGGAAAAAAAGCTGCTGTGGATGTATTACCTACAGATGATAAAGACCAATTAGATCCAGCTTCATATAGGCTCATTTCAGTTTTAAACCATGATTATAAAGTATTTACACATATAATGGTGAATAAAATAGAAAAGGTGTTGCTAAAACTGATAGATATGGAGCAATGTGGTTTTGTGGAGGGGAGACAAACATTTGAGAACATTAAAAGAACAATGATGATCCAGAGGGAAGCAGAATGTAAGAAAATACCACTGTTGTTGGTGGGTCTTGATGAGGGGAAAGCTATTGATAGAGTAAGCTGGGATTTTATGAGTAGGGTAATGGAAGCATTTGCATTTCCTGATACAATAATACAGTTAGGAGGATATATGAGGGAATGGAGGCAAAACTCCTGGTAAGTTGTATCTGAGCAGAGGAATCAGACAGGGGAGTCTTCTTTCTCCTTTGGTATTTATGTTATATTTAGAACCATTGAAAAAGAAAATAAGGGACTCAGAAATTCAGGAATATAACTGGCATGGCATTCAATAACATTTGGCTTTATTTGCTGTTGATATTATTTTGCACCTGATAAAACCAAAAAGGAACATCTCAGTGTTGTGGAACATTCTCAGACAGTTCTGGGCTTTTCGTAATATAAAATGAATGAAGATAAAAACAACTGTATACCCACATATTAACTGGTTCGGCAATACCCATATTTATGAGAACATGATAAAATTAAGTTTTAGGAGTATGGGTTAAAACGGATGCTATTTTGGCAGTTAAGGCTATTTAGGAAGTGATTAAACAAAAGACACAAAAACGGAGAAAATGGAAGCTCTTACATATGGATGCGGGTAGCAAGAAACAAGCAGTAAAAATATTTTTAGTCCCTTTAATTTTATGCACAGGTCAGGCATATTTTTATCAACCAGAGGAGAGGTTGTAGATAGTAATTAATAAAGAGATGAAGGATTTTATTTGGGAGGGGAAGAATCAAGAGTCAAGTTGTATAAGTTGATCCAATAGAACAATGAGGTTTAGGATTACCTCATTTGAAGGGATATTTTAGAGCTACACTACCCAGTCCTGAAATTCCTCTCTTTTCAACAGATAGGTGGGAAAGCGCCAGTGTCTCATTTTTATTCCATTACCCTGTGTTTTTATTTTAGTTATTATTGTCGCATAATCTGAAATAGTTATTGGGGGTATATCAAGACTTTCAACTAAATGCACATGTTCCTGTGAAATGTAAATTCTGTCTAGCTTAGCCCAGTTTTTGTATCTTGGGGAATAATATGTAAATTCACTCCAAACTCCTAGTACTGAATTCACATCTTCTATGCCAAATATTTTGAAAAACTTCTGCAAACATCTACCCTCCTTTGTTATATTTTTCCTTCTGGGCCCCTTAGACACATCTTCACTGCCATAAATGAAGTTCTAGTCCCCGTCTATAAGTACTATTCCTTGCTGAATGATGATTATTTCCCCAGAATAAGCTCCAGTATAGCATTTTTAGGTAGAATATAAATACATGCCAGTGTAATCCGCCTCCCTTGCCAGTAGCCCCTTAGAACTACAAATCTACCATTATTATTGATTGATATTGGAACTCCTCTTGCAATTAATATTATTACTTCTCTTTTCCTTTGTCTCAGGTATTCCACTGAATAACTATCCTGATAACCTTTCTTTATCAAATTCACATGTTCAGTTCTTTCCAAGTATGTCTCCTGAAGCACAACTAAGTGCACTCTACATTTTTAATATAGTTTGCTATTTCTTTTTTGTATGTATCTGTGAGACTTTTGAAATTTAACGATAAACCTGCTGCACTTTGTTGCATACTTGGGTGACATACATATGTCCTCCCATTGTTCTTTTGTAATTGCTTTTCCAGTCTCTCTTCCTAATCTTTTCTAACCTCCCCTGATTGATTCTTATAGTTATCATGCAATATCTTATATGCCTTACTAATTTATTTAACCACAGTTTCTGTTCTAGATTCCTGTAGAGATTAAGTCTGCAATTTACAAAGAAATAGTAGGAGGACATACGTATGCCTCCCAAATATGCAACAAGATCTAGAAGATTTAGGATTTTTGCCTGGAAGTGTTTGCATAGATACTTTTATACTTGAAACAGACTCCAAAGATTTTTTTCCTCAGGTAGATGGCAAATATTGAGGTGTAGTAGGTGAGAAAGAGGTACCTGGGAGCCTATGTTCTGGGAGTGTTATCACTTGTCAGACTTTAAAAAATTCCAAAAGAGTACTTGGTCAGGAATACTGGGCAAGCAATTGAGTGTAACTAAGGAAATTATTTTTTTTTGAGCTGTGATACAAGCTCTGTATCGCCTAGACATAGCCTTGTTAAGTTTAATTCTGATGACTGCCAAAAAAGCAATTACTAGGAAATAGAAATCAAAATCTAAACCAACTATACTTGAAATAGTGAATATCGTAACATAGATAAAAGAAAAGGAAGTGGGATCTTTAGAAAAGGGTAGGAGTAAATTACATAGAAAAATGGAAATTGTGGGAACAACAAATGCAGAAATATGTTTTGGAGGAGGAATGAGGTTTAAGAAAAGGTAGAAATGGAACAATTTGTGTAATGTTCCTTTGATTATATGATATATAACAATATATGTGATGTATAGTGTTTGTAAATGCAAACTTGCTAATATGATTTGATTATTTTTATGTAAATGTAAATTTCCTATGTTACCAGTAATGATCCAATAAAGGTGTTTAAAAATATTTTCTGCTACTTTATAAATATGTATGGTTGTTATTCTCCTTAAGGATCTGCATCCCATAGAATCCCTCCCTCTGTTTCTTGAACTTCTCCCCTGATTCATCATCATCATCCTTTTCTACTTTGAGTTATAACCTTCTGCGTGTGTTATCTATATGAGCTGTAACTCTGTAGCTCTAAAATATCCCTTGAAATCATGTAATCCTGAACCACCTTTTTCTATTAGAAGTATCAGTTTATCCCACTTAACTCTTGCCCCCTTCCCCTCCCAGATAAATTCCTAGAACTCTTTATTAATTACTGTCTACAACTGCTCCTTTGGTTGATAAAAATATGACCAACCCATGTATAAAACTAAAATGACTGAAAATATTGTCACTGCTTGTATCTTACTATCCATCATTATAAACAACTTCCACCTTCTCAGTTTTTTGTATTATCTTTTGTTTAGTCTATTCCCACATATCCTTAGCTGCCATAACAGAAGCCTTTTTAATTCATACCCCTGCATACGACATATTTAATTCATGTGTGGGTACATCATTTACAGCTATAGCCTTTGTTTTACCTTCATTAATTCTATAACCGGAAAAGACTTGAAGCTGTCTCAAAATGTTCCTATCTCAAAATATTCTACAACACTGAGATGTTCTTTTCTGGATTTATAAGGTACAAAATAATATCATCTGCAAAGAAAAACAACTTTTCTTGAGTACCATACTAATTATATCTTTTAATATCTAGGTCCATTATTTTCTTTGCCAATGGCTCTAAATATAAAGCAAATAACAAAGAGGGCACACCTGCCTGGTTCCTCTGTTCAAACACAACATTTCAGAGAAGAACCCCCCCCACACACTTTAACTCTTGCCTCTGATCCTTCATAGAGCCTCCTAATTAACCTTATTATTGTATCAGGGAATGCAAATGCTTCCATTGCCCTACTCATAAAATCTCAACTTATTCTGTCCTGTGCTTTTTTGCATCAAGAACCACCAACAGTTGTATTTTCTTACATTCCAAGTCCTTCTAGATCATCATTGTTCTGTTAATGTTGTCAAATGTTTTCCTTCCCTCTACAAAACCACATTGATCCATAGCTATCAATTTTGGCAACACCTTTGCCATTCTTTTAGCAAGTAAATATATAAACACTTTATAATCATGGTTTAAAAACTGAAATATGTCTACATGAAGCTGGGTCTGATGGGTCTTTACTGTTTTTAGGTAATACAGTCACCACAGCTTTCTACCAAGATGTTGGTGCTTACCCTACCTGTAAAATACTGTTAAACAAAATCTTCCAGATCTTTATCACTTTCATCTCTTCTAACTTACAAACTTCCATAGAAATACCATCTGTTACTGAAGACCTTCTTGAAGATTGACTATATACTGGGTTTCTATTAAATGATCAAAGAAGCATTCTTTCGAATGCATCTTGATCGAACTTGAAAGCACGAAAAGGCAAAATAGAAAAACGGCATATAAGTGAATTCTTTCCCTTGGAAAGAAATCACTTGGCCACTTCCGTTACTTTGCCATTTTCGTGACTGTAGTGCAATCTTGGAGTAGGTATATTTAAGTCGGGGGGTGTGGGGGGCACACCCTCCACATCAGGGGGTGTGGGGGCAAAGTCCCCCACTTTATGTAATGTTTTAATTTTTTTTTTTTTTGTGGAACAGCGATTTTTTTCCCTTGGAAAAAAATCACTGTTCTAAGCATTCGAGATTGTAAGCTTTCACTTACATGGGTTCAATAAATCATTGTTCGCTTTTTTAAGCGTTCGATGATTTAACATCGACCCTATATATCACCATTTTAATATCATCTCCACCTATCTTAACAGGTAGTTGTTCAGCCTCATCTATCTCTAATCTTGGCATAATTAGACTTCTATAAATGTTTCCATTTGTGTTCTTTCTTGATTTCCACATTTCTTTGCTTGATACACTTTTTCCTAAAATTTTAAGAATATCTCCAATACTGTAATACTCTAATACCTCTAGAGGATCTCTGGTTATTTTTCTTGTTATAGGCTCCCTAAGTTTGGTGGCAACCCCTTCTACTTTCTGTTGCCTAAGCCATTCTGCTAAACATTTTTGTACTCTAGAGTTATTATCAAAAAATATTTGTTTAACAGCAATCTTTCTAAACTCATGAATATTATCCAAATACTCCCTTACTCTCCTTTAGCACTCTGCATTTGTGTCTCTTCTTGTTCTGTGAGATTCTCCTCAGTCTGCAGTACTTTAATCTTTGTCAGCCCTTCTTGGTAAATTCTGTTACTTTGCAACCCTATTTTTAGACCCCATTTTCATTTTTTACCCCTCACTAGCTATAACCTCTGATGATATTTATATCTTCCTTAACAATTTTCAAATGATTTCCACTGACCATTCCTTAAATTCCTCTCTTTTTAACAGGTAGTTAGGAAAGCACCAATGTCTCATTCTTTTTTGCATTACCCTGCATTTTTATCTAAGTTTTTATCAGCACATGATCTGAAAGAGTTATTTGGATATCTTATGTCAAACCTTTAAATTAAATACATATGTTCCTGTGAAATATAATTTCTATCTAGTCTAGCCCAGTTATTGTACATTGAGGAATAATATCTATATTCTGTCCAAGTTCCTGTTACTGAATTAGTATCTTCCATACCAAATATTTTGCTAAACTTCTTCAGAAATCTACACACTTTTGTTATATTTTCCCTTTTAGATCCTCCTGATACATCCTCACTAATACTAATGTCTTTCAGTTTTTTCCCGTTAGGGGTTGCCACAGTGGAACTCCGGTCCGCTAATGACTGGCAGTGGATTTTTATGGTGCCGAGTTGCCAGCCCATCTCTCAAAGAAGGTGCAACCATTCATGCACGCATCTACCTGCATGTCTTTAAATGTCACTCAACCATGGAGAGGACATGCAGACTCCACACAGAAGGCGCTCCAAGTGAGAATTGAATGGGAGAACTTCTTGCTTTGAGGCAACAACGTTAACTGCTGCACCACCGCGACTTGTGATACATCCTCACTAATGCAGATCAAATTCCATTCCCACCTATAAGCAGACTTTGGTGGAATATAAATACATGCCAGCATAATCTTCCTCCTTTGCCAAAAGCCCCTTACTACCACAGATCATAGCATTATTGTCTTTTATTTCATTTTCTATTATTGGAGCCCCTCTAGCAATTAGTCAATTACTCCCCTTTTCCTTTGTAATCAATATTCTGCAAAACATCCATTCTGAAATCCTATATTTGACAAATTCACATTCTTTCCTTTCCAAATATGTCAACTATAGCATTGCTATGTGCACTCTACATTTCTTAATATAATTAAATACTGTTTTCTTTTTGTGGATATTTGTAAGACCACTTATGTTCCAGGGCAATATGGATAGTGTAGCCATTATGAGGGAAAGCTATTGTTCCCATCAATTATGCATGGCAGTTTTTTGAATGTGTATTTTCAACTTTTGTGTTACATGCAAACACAGTTTGACAAGTTGATCTTTTAAACAGTTGTTTCTTCTCATCTCCATTTGAAGCAATGTCATACTTTTCAACACTTTTTGTTTTAATAACAACCCTCAAACAAATAGATTTTCAGAGCACTCCATCCCCCATTAATTTAGAACAAACATATACGTTTATGTACATCTTCAAAAATGAAGTTTAACCCTCCAGATAGATACAATCTCCCCAGATTGACAGCTGGTATTACCTAGCCTAAAATGAAAGTTACTCACACTAAAACACATTACAGCCTGTGTTCCCCACTTACACACTAAAACACATGCTACAGCCTGGGTTCCCCCACTTACACTGACTGATGTATCTTTGTTAGCATTCTATTCCATCCCCAGATGTGAAAATCAGCTTGTAGGTTCCAGAAAACATTAACATGTAGCCCTAAGAAAAAGTGCACTGGACCTCCAAGATGGCTGTACACTGATTAATCCCAGTGTGAAAACAGAAAACAAGAAACTCAGATAAGAGAGCCAGTGAATTTGTCTTTTTGGGTAAATTTCAGTAACTGGTTATTAAGTGCACTGCCTGGATTCCAGCAAAAAATAAATTTAGAGATCTTGAAAAATAATCAGTCACAAGGTGAGGAGAAAACACTCACTGGGAAGAAATCTGTAGCTAAAAGCAGTGCAAGCTCCGGCTTTGGTGCAAGACACGACTTCCAATAATTTAGACACGACTTCCAATAATTTAGAGGAAAAAATAAGTCAAATATACTCAGAGCTGATTAAAATAAATGAAACACTGAAGGAGTATATCAACTCAAATAACAAAATACTGGAAAAAGGAAGAAGCTTTAAACAGATATTCAGATGAGGTAATGAAACTGCAAAAATCAGAAGTCGAAATAAAGAAAAGGCTGAATGAATTTCAGACTGCTCAAGAAGAGATGTTCCATAAATAATATTATTAAAGGACAGAGACATAGGAACAAACTGAGATTTTCTTCTGTACCAGAGAACCCAACACTCTAGTCATAGGTGACTCTATAGTCAGGCACACTGATGTTCCACTCACCAGGCTAAACAAGGAGAAAGTTACTGTCAGCTGCCTGTCAGGTGCCAGGATCCACCAAAAAATGCACACACTCAGTTCACTCCACACCAAGTACAAATATGACTCTTTCATTGTCCATGTTGGTGTGAATGACCTGAGATGTACCTCCTTGGACTACATGAAAGGAGACATGGAGGAGCTGTCCGATCTTGTAGCCCAGGCAGATATGACCCTAGCCCTGAGTAGCATCCTGCCATCACCCAGAATGATACTACAGTACAAGGATAAAATGATTGACTTCAACAATTGGTTAAACTTCTGGTGTCATTCTAAGGGGATCCAGTATCTGTCTGCCTGGGATGACATGATCGACAGACCACGATGCTTTGCCAGAGATGGCTTGCACCTGTCGCCCTTGGGATTCCGGATACTGGCTAAGGCTCTTGCCACTCCTATAGTGCCTTTTTTAGGCAAGGTTCAAATGACAAATTCACCACCGTAACAGGTACAAGCAAGCAAAATATGAGGGTAATGCTACTCAATGCTAGAAGTCTAAACCTCAAAATGCACTCACTTGAGGCACTCCTTAAAATGGAGAATATCGGCATCTGTGCAGTGACAGAGACCTGGTTCAAGGCTGTAGAGAGCACCCCGCATTACCAGTCTATAATTCATACCACACCTTTCGGCCACCTAACCTGGACTGAAACACTAAAGGTGGAGGCATGTCCATATTCATTAAGGATATCCACACCTCCAGGCTAGTTGCTTAGCATAATGCATCCAAGATTATCCAAGTGCAACTAACTCTGGGCAAGACCGCAATCCAAACTGTAGCTTGCTACATATCCCCTATCATGCCCCAGGATTCCCACTCCTCATTTCTTGAAACACTGGAAAATATTAGGGTACAACCTAACACCTTAATAATGGGTGATTTCAACTACCCCACCATTAACTGGGAAAACTACTCATGTACCAACTCTTTTCTCAACGTTTTCTGGAATTCATAAAGTCCAACACCTTGGATCAACTTATCCACACCTCCATCAGGGGCAGCAATATCCTAGACCTGGTCATTACCAACATGGGCAACCAGTGTTCCACACCAGAGGTCAATTCCTCATTGGGCAGATCTAACCACAAGCTAATCACCCTAGACATCCACATCCCGCCCCCACCCCCCATTGGGGAAACCACCATAAAAAATTTCTCCAAAGCCAACTTCACGCTTCTTAAGACAGAAGTGGCAAACTTCACGACACCCATGCAGATGGAGAATAGAGGTACGACTGCTGAATCCTACACAAATGCACTTTATAAGCACTTACACAAGTGCATGGATTGTGCAATCCCTAACAGAACCAAGATGCTATCCTCCAAAAAAAGGAAGCCAGTCTGGTGGTCTCCTGCCATAAACAAACTCTACAACAGAAGAAAGAAACTGTTGCAAAAAACAGTAAAATCCCATGATTGGAGGAACTCCCTGGTCAGCCTCAGTAAGAAGCTGAGATCCCTCATAAAATCCTCCAAAGCTAGTTATGAAAACAAAATTGCCACTGATTCTAAAGACAACTACAAAGCATTCTATAGCTATGTCAAGAATCTCATTGGCAACACTCAGATCTGCTCTGAGTTACAGCACAATGGCACTAAATATACAGAACCAAGTGATATTGCCAACATCCTGGCAGATAGGTTTAGTGCTAACTTTACCCCCCCCTCTCACCCACTAAAGGGCCCATTCTATAACAGAAGAATGCAAATCTCCTGTAATCACAGCTGCACAGGTAAAAAACACACTCTCCAAAACCAAGAACACAACATCCATGGGACCTGACAACATCCCAGGCTGCATTCTACATGAACTACAGAACGAAATGGCACCCCACCTAAGTACCATGTTCAATCATAGCCTCACCTCAGGCTTTGGGCTTTGTGCCCACTGAATGGTGCACAGCGACAGTTATCCCACTCCACAAAGGGGGAGCCACCACGGACCCTGAGAACTACCGTCCCATTAGTCTGACGAGCCTGGTCTGCAAGGCTATGGAACGTATCATCATGGAACTTATAAACATTGACATTGGTAATCTCCAAACTCTGGACCCCACCCAGTTCAGGTTTGTAAAAGGCAGATCATGTCTCCTAAACCTGATAGACTTCTTTGAAGCAGTCACCAAAGCCATAGATGAGGGTAAGGTGGTTTACACAGCCTATCTAGATCTCGCCAAGGCTTTTGACACCATCCCCCACTCTGGAATTATAGATAAACTCACTAAACTAGGTATAAATCCCTATGTCACAAGATGGGTTGCCAACTGGCTCACTGACAGAACCCACACTGTGAAAGTAGCAGACTCCAAATCTGACTTCAGACCAGTGACAAGTGGAGTGCCACAGGGTTCAGTCCTGGGTCCTCTCCTGTTGAGTATCTACTTCTCTGAAGTACAGGCTAACACAGAAGGTCTTTGGCTACTGAAGTTCGCAGATGACTGCAAACTAGGAGCCATAATCAAAACTCTTAACGATGTGGACATCCTACAAAAGGGCCTCACTGAGACAGGTGCCTGGTGTAAAAGCCATGGCCTCAAGTTCAATGCCAAAAAGTGCATTATCAACCCTTTTGGTAAAAACTCTGTACCCATGAACTACCACAAAGGTGGTTGTCTACTTAACACCAAAAGTGTGATAAGAGGCCTTGGGACACAGGTGGGCAGTAGTCTCTCCTTTGATAATCACATTGCCACAGTAGTCAGGAAATCCTTCTACATGGCACACCTCATCACAAAAGGATTCTCATCCAGAAAAAAAGAGGTAATTGTTCCCCTCTACTCGTCACTCATTAGACCCATTATAGAATACAGTGCCCCTTTTGGTATGTACCTCACAAGACATCTACAACAACTGGAAAGGCTGCAGAAATACCTCACAAAGAGGATTACTGGCCTCAAACAGATGCCCTATGCAGGCCGTCTCAAAAAACTCCAGCTTTACTCTGTTGCATATCACCTACTCAGAGGTGATCTCTGCCTAACACACAAAGCTATGTTAAACCCAGAGCTGTTGGACATGCTCCACTTAAAGAAATCCCAATCCCTCCGAGCTACATGCTCTAGGGACCTAAACCTTGTCACCACAATAAACAGAACATGCTGGAGGGATAGATTTCTGTCCAGAGACGTCCCATACTCTGGAACAAACTACCTATCTATATCAAACAAAGCTCCTCATTAGCACTCTTCAAGAAAAATCTTGATGATTGGATGGGAGATAGGAAATTCACCCCGGGGATCACTTCAGTGGCTCTGCTCAACAGGGACACAGGAAAATAATCTTCTTGGGTGACAAAAGCCAGGGTACCTTTTTGGCTAGGCTTATATAGGCCCTAGGGCCAATAGCCTAGTACCTACCTATGAAAGAACACACTGTATTAAGTTTATGAAAGTACAAATAAGTAACTGGACTGGTATTCCACAGCAGGAGTTGCTAACTGAAAGGGCATTCCATATGTATGCTCCAAACCTGACCATGAGAATGCAACCTAAACCTTTAATAGTAAAGATGCAATCCTACCAGCAGAAAGAGTTGATTCTAACAAAACTGTAGCAGATTGACAAAGAACTAAAAGTGAGAGACAGTACAGTGCTTGTGGAAAATGATTACTCACTATACACCAAGTAGAAGAGGAGGACATTTATTCCAGTATTAGGGAATGTCAGGAAGGAGGTGCGGGACTCAAACTACTGTATCCAACTATTTTCAGAATATTCTTTCCTGGAGGGTCAAAATAATTTTTTTAATGCAGAACATTCTAAGGAGGAAATATAAAAGTTTGACCAACAAAAAGTGAGCTATGAAACAGGAGATTCTGCTTCTTGTTCTTTTGGCAATAAACCCATAGAGACACTGTACCAGTGAAACATTTTCCAGTGTTTCAAAGGAAAATGCTTGAGAGACAGAAAAAAAGCACAAGAGACGACTAGAAGAACCAGGAGTATATTGGAAATGCAGCAGAAACTGGAGATCAACAGTAAGAAAACCAGCAACTCAGAAATTGACAAATAAATATGGAATTAGAAAGCATTAATTATATTTGTGAAACAAGAGAGAACAAGAAAACCTGGAAATATTGGACTTTTTTTTAGTTTTTTTGACTTTGTTAAACTTGTAGGGGACTCCAAAGCATGTGCGTTACTTCATGTCATTAATGTTTGGAAGAGGATTTAGGAAGGGGGAGAGGAAGGGAGTTAACTGTAAGTAAAACAAAATTTGTTCTTAACAGGAGTATTTTTATAATGCATGACATAATTTGCATGCTATAAAGTAAATAAAGCTTTCTCAGTTATTTTCAAGTGTAATAGGGATGCTAAACAGGTGCCCCTGATTTTTTTTCCTCCTCCTTTTTTTTCTTTCTCCCTCTTTACTTTTAAGAGGTGCAGATACTGCAATGCAAAAAAAAAAGAAAAGAAAAGCCTCATCAAAAGAACATAAAACAAGAAAAGTTGATGTGCTTTTTCTTATTCTTGCATAGGGGAATGACTGGATCAAGGTCCTTGGCTTGACCTAGTAAGGAAAAACAAATAAATAAAAAAGAACACTGAGTATAACAAAAGGTTCTCTTCTAGCAAATAAATTGGTGCGTGTAGAGGCAACTGTGTATCTGGTTCTCATGTTCCCATGGAGACAATCTGATAAGCAGGAGAATACTGCTTTCATTTAATGGATTTTTTTTTCAATGGCTAGGAGATAATGTTTTCTGAAAGTATTCATATGTTTTCTTTTTCAATCTGGAAGAGAAATAAAGATAAGACAAAAACAAAAGCACAGGCTGTACCATGCATCTTAGCATGGATAACCTTCTTTATAGATTAATCCAAGTCTATCAGTGTGGTTGTCAGTCTGAGACAATTGTTCCTGTTAGGAGAATTAAACTTCAATATTTAAAGAGGTACATAGTTTGTGTTTTAGTATCAAGTTAATAGGTTTTAGGGGTATTCTGGTTGTGGTTTTTTTTTTTGAGGTCTTCACAAACAAAAAGTTGTGTAAGACGTGACATAGGTTCAAATGGATACAACAAAAAACAATGGTATAAAAGTTCAACCTGCCAAACATTAGTAACATGTAACATGTAATACAAAAGCTGGAACTAGACATTAAAAAATGCTGTTACACACAATAGGTGTGAATAATAACTTTTTAACACAATGACAATATTTTGTATTTTATCTTTAAATGTAAATGGTCTCGCAGATATATATACAAAAAGAAGCAATAGTGAACTATATTAAAAATGTAGAGTGCAAATAGATATGGTACAGGAGACACATCTGAAAAGAACTAAGAATGTGAATTTGATAAAGAAACATTTTCAGGATAGTTATTTGGTGGAATATCTGGGAGAAAGGAAAAGGAAAATACTTATATAAATTACAAGAGGAGCTCCAACAGTGATAGAAGACAATAAAAAAAGATTATTTATTATTTATTTATTTTACCTAGGAATTACCTAGGGTTAGTCTGGCTGAGCTTGTGGCTCATTTTCAGCAGAGACCCAGGGAGAAAAGCTCCTCTGGTCTTGAAAACAATTTATTAAATTTTAGTAACATAGTAGTAACAATCAGCTATAGGATCTTACAAGCAGAGACCTGGAGAGAAAAAAAAAGCTCCTCAGGCAATTCAATTATACAGAGTATTAACAATTGGGAGACAAGTATGTGAGTTGTTACAAACAAGGTTTTAAACAATTAGCAGAAGAAAATGTGACTAGTTACAATATTATTTTAGCTGCTTAGAGCAAAATGAGTTAATAGTTAGGCAGATGCTTATTTAAAGTGGGTAGGATCTAGTTGTATAGGCATTAGGAAAGTAGGAATGGCTAGTAGGAGATGTAGGGGAGGTAGAGTATAGGAGACAGACTAGACAGGTAGGTTGTTTTGAGACTGTAAGAATTAAGAGTGATTGGAGATAGAGGAAGGGAAGAGGTAGAAGAGGCAGGGGAATAGTGTTAGAGATACATTAAGAGTGAGGTGGTGAAATAGGAGAAGGGATGGTGGTTTCAGGGTGGCTGGCTACAGTGGCAAGACCATTTTGTTTTTAGGTATTTCCTTGTGGCTAATTTGAAACTTTTGCTATGCTGAAGGAATTTTATTTCCAAGGGGAGTTGGTTCCAGGATATAGCTGGGTTATAGTTATAGAAAAGGCAGCCTATTTTGGTTTTGGGTTTGTAGATGTCTAATAATTCTTGATTTGAGCTACGTAGCATCCTAGCAGGGGAATATTTGGATATGATAGTGGAGAGAATGGGGCAGAAGGAGGGTAGATAGAGGATAGAGTGGATGATTTGTAGTTGGTATAGTTGGAGCAGCTGAGGGAATTCTAGCCAGTCTAGTTGCTGTATTGCTAAGCAGTGGTGTGACTTGTAGGTTTGGTTAGCTGCAAATCTGGCGATCTTATTATAGATAGTTTCAAGCCTGGAAATAAGTGTAGAATCTAGGTTTGTGAATATGTGGCAGCTGTACAGGAGTGTTGGGAGTAATAAAGCCTGGGAGAGAGTTATTTGGGCAGTGTTAGTTAAGTATTTCTTGCTACAGAAAAGGTGTCCAAGTTTCTGATGAGTTCTTTTTACCGCGTTAGTAATATGGAGATCAAACTTAAGCTGATCATCTATTGTAACACCTAGCAATTTAGTATTAGATTCAGCTGAGATGATAGTGTTGTTGCAGGATAAGATGGTAAATGTACTTTTGAGTGTGGTGATGTTTTAGGGAGGAAGTGTAGGAGCTTAGTTTTTTTTTGGATTAAGTATTAGTTTGTTATCACTAAGCCAAGTCCCAATGGTGTAGAAGGATGCCTGGGTAGTTGAGTGAAGGTCAGTTGGGTTGTCAGCAATGGTTATAACAGCTGAGTCATCAGCATATTGCACAAGAGATGACTGGGGACAAAAGGAGTACAGCAAGTTGGTGAAAATATTAAAGAGTAGTGGGCCAAGTATGGACCCTTGGGGGACTCCCATTTGTACAGTGAGAGGGGAGGATAGTGCAGAGAGCCATTTAACTGATTGCCGGTGGGTTGAGAGATAGCTGGAGAACCAGGAGATAGTAGGGGAAGAGAAATGTAAGTTAATGAGTTTATCTAGGAGGAGTAGGTGAGAGAGAGTGTCAAAGACTTTAGAAAGGTCAAGGAATAGGCATGATATAAGTTTATTATCACGAGCTAGGGAGCCAGCTTCATACAGGCCTATTTCAATTCTAAACCATGATTATAAAGTGTTTATGTCTGTAATGGCTAAAAGAATGGCAAATGTGATGCCAAAATTGATAGATATGGATCAGTATGTTTTTTTTCTGGAGAGAAGGCAAACATTTGACAACATTAACAGAACAGTTATGATCCAGAGTAAAGAAGAATGTAAGAAAATACCACTGTAGTTGGTGGGTTTTGATGCAGAGAAAGCATTTCAGAAAGTAAGCTGGGGTTTTATGAGCAGGGCAATGGAAGCATGAGCTTTCCCTGATGAAATTATAAGGTTGATTAGGAGGGTATATGAGGCATCAGAATGAAAAAATATATTGGGTGGATTCCTCTCTGATAATTTTTGTCTGAGTAGAGGAACTAGGCAGAGGTGCCCTCTTTCCCTTTGTTATTTGCATTATATTTAGAACCATTGGCAAAGAAAATAAGAGATTCAGAAATTCAAGGATATAAATGGTATGGCAGTCAAGAAAAGCTGGTTTTATATGCAGATGATATTATTTTATACCTGATAAAACAGGAAAATGATATTTCAGTGTTGTGGAACATTTTGAGACAGATTCAGGTCTTTTCAGGATACAAAATAAATAAGCTAAAACAAAGGCAGTAGCTGTAAATTATGTAACCACACATGAATTGGTCCAACAATATCCATATTTATGGGGACATGATAAAATGAAGTATGTATGGGTATGGGTTAAAATGGAAGATATGTGGGAAGAGACTAAACAAAAGATAACACAAAAGTTGAGAAACTGGAAGATCTGTTTTATGGATACAAAGACATGTTTTAGTCCCTTTAGTTTTATATACAGGTCAGGTATATTTTTATCACCCAGAGGAGAAGTTGTGTATAGCAAGTAATAAAGAGCTGAAGGATTTTATCTGGGAGGGGAAGATGGCAAGAGTCAACTGGGATAAAACGATTCTTCCAATAGAACAAGGCAGATTGGGTTTACCCAATTTCAACAGGGATTTCAGAGCAACACAGTTAAGCAGAAAACTATAATTCAAAGTGGAAAGGAATGATGTTGAAATGGGGGGGGTCAAGAAATAATTAGCAACTGGAATTTTGTATGCAGATCCTTAAGGTGAATAACAATAACCATACAGAATATTACATTAATAAAGTAGAAAAAAGTATTCCAAGAACTAAGCCAACACAGGAATGTAGAAAGGAGATTCTGGTGATGGGGATAACTCCAATTAGGATTACAGACAATATGCAAGAGAGGACAGGAATTTATTGGAGAAAATTGGAAAAGAAACCAAGATATTGAAAGCAAATAATTAGAGAGGTAAAGGTAATAGAATGGGAAGAGGCCAATAATATATTTGGGCTACAGGCTAGAGATTACCTTCCATACCAATGATTGCTATCACAGTATAGGTAAAGAGAAAGAAAGATGGGGATCCTAAGTGAAAGACCAGCACTGGTAGAGTTTTTAGTAGAATCTAGAATAGAAGCTGCTGTTAAAAAGGGATAAATAGTAGAGCATATAAAATATTGCATGATAATTTTAAGAATTAATCAGAGGAGGCTAGAAAGGATTGGGAAGAGAGACTGGATGAGCAATTCATGAAGAAACACTTGGAGGATATGTGTTTGTCTCACAAATCTGCAATAAAATCTAGAAGATATAGGATCTTTGCTTGGAAGTGTTTACATAGGTATTTTTGTACCCCATGTAAATTCCAAAGGTTTTTTTCCTCAGGTAGATAGCAAATGTTGGAGGTGTGATGGGGAAGAAAGAGGTAATTGGGAACATATTTTTTGGGAGTTTAATAAGTTGGTGGATTTTAAAAGTTCCCTGCAGACTACTCTATCAGAAATACTGTGTGAGCAAATTGGTATAGCTAAGGAAATTATTTTTTGAGCTATGATACAGAATCAGAATTGCCTACACATAGTAAGGCCTTGCAGAATCTAATTATGATTGCTACCAAAAAAGAAATTATTAGAAAATGGAAATCAAAGTCTAAACCAACTGTACTAGAAGCAGTAAATATAGTAACACAGATAGAACAACTAGAAATGGGATCTTTAGAAAAGGGTAGGAGTAAATTACACAGCAAAAACTGGAATTGTGGGAACAATACATGCAGAATAATATTCTGGAGGAGGAATAAGGTCTAACAGAAGGCAGGATTTGAATAAGCTATGTAATGTTTCACTGACAATGATTGGTAGATCGTAAATGATATATAATGGTTGCAACTAAAACATGTCAGTATGGTTTGTTTTCATTTATATAAATGAATGAATGCTTATGCCATAAGTGATAACTTAATATAGATGTTTCTTGATTAAAAATAAAAGATAAAGTGCACTGGCTATCTTTAAGTAAAACTATGTTAGACACTGTTCTATTGAATACATTAAAGTACCATGGCTACTATGGAAGCTGCTGTCTCTTATTAACTTCCCATATTTCAAAATTTATTTTTCACTGAACTACTTCTCATTGTACTTTTAAATGTTGCATTTCCCTCAGCAAAGAATGCTTAAAACTCTCAAAATGAATCACTTGCATCTGCAGAATCTATGTAAAAGAAGTTTCTAATGGACACAGGAAGCCTGTAAATTGTTAATCTACCAGGTACCTGCTTGTAAATGTTTCATCTCCCAAGCTCCTGCTTACACTTATCAAGGGTACTAGAACTTGTCAGAGATTTGAGATGCATGGATAGGCTTAAAAAGCCCTTGTAGTTGTTAGCCTAGTAAACTCTTATGAACCTATGAACATAAGTCAGCAATGAATCTTTGTCAGTTTCACTTAGAACAGAATGAACAAATGCCTTCAGTTGCAGACTTCTTGACTCCCACTGAACATTTACTTAATGGAAAAAAACAAGCTAATATCTTTGCAAATGTAATACACTTAGAATTTTTCATGACTTTCATCAATTTGTGTTTTCAAGCCTACTTGCTTACAAAACACTTATTTATAGCTTAAGCCAAGAGCATTACTCTATTTATTCACCCTTCTAAAAATAAGAGAAAATATCGTAATTCTACACATTATATATATATATATATATATATATATATATATATATATATATATAATAAGTGCCCTTTTATACCCCATCCCCACCCTAGCTGCCCAGGATCACAGCATATTCACAGTTAACTAGTTTTTGTCAAGCATTTATAGTCTTGTTATACCGTAAAGCCTATATTTCTTACAACTAAAAATTACTTGTTACTTTAATACATACAACAGTCACTGAGAAGACTACCCTCACATTTAAACTACCCTGCCCACATACTACACAAAATTGCTTTAGTATACAAAGCATGCAGTTTTTATCATGAAATGTGTTATACAAATACTAATAAAAACAACAACTGTTTTACTTACAGTTTCTTATTCCCCGTTTAAACATTAATAACATAAAGTAGGGGTATATGCATTACAGCCCACCCACAAGTTTAACAAAGTCAGTGAACCTCCAGCTTTCTCAGCCACTTTTTCTTGCAAAGCCATATTTCACAAATGAGAGTGGTGCTTTCTATTCTCCCATTTATTCGGTAATTTCAGTGTTGCTGGTCTTTCTGTTCATCTCCATCTCACAACACCAATCTCTGCTTCAAGTCCAAGGTACTCCTAATTCTTCTAGTCAACTTCAGTTCTTTTCCTCTGCCTGTCAAGCATTTTCCTTTGTAACACCGGAAAAGGTTTCACTGGCAAAGTCTAACTATGAGCTTTATTGTAAGAAGACTGAGCTACAGAGTTCCCTTCTGTTTTGCTGGCTCACTTTGTATTAGAAAAAAAAAATACTTCCTCCTTAGCCTGTTCTCCAGCCAAAAATGTCTGATCCTCCAGGAAAAATATTCAGAAGCATAACTCTCAACCTGGAAACACCAAAAATCTGGACAAGACCCATGAAAAACAGGTACAAATCTGTACACTGATTAATGTAAAATTTGCATACATAATTAAACAACCCCACCCACTCCAATGGAATTGTGGGATACCAACTTTGAAATGCAAACTGAAGAACAGAACCAAAATATAGCACCAGAGTCCCTCTGCAGCCATTCCAATGCCCCATTACGTGGCTATTTCACCCCATTTACCATAAACACTAACATACTGCTTTACTTCTACAATGATTATTTGGATTTTAGTTTTTACATTTTATAGCACAATGCGCAAACACTAATAGATATCTGCTAAACAAAACAATACTGTCTAGCAGTGAAAATAGACTTGGCATTAAAACTCCTCTGCCCTTGAAACTCATGTTCATTGAAACAGCATTGAAACCCACACCACATCCAAAGAAAATGCATCTGGCCAGTGGTGGATAAAGATTACCTTTGGACTGTTTTCAAATCAGAGGCCCCTTGCATACAAAATAAGAAACATACATGCGTTCTTTGATACACCTTCCTGACTTTATTAAATTATATTCCTTGTATAATACAGCACACTTATTAGACTTAAGTTAGAGTGCATTTTAAATTCATTGTTTAAACATTTTTTCCAGTAAGCAATGAAACAAAAATGCATGAACCAATAGCAAAACTGCCCTATTCAGAACATTTCCATGATAACAGTCTACTTCCACACACAACTGCATTTTAAATGTATCGTTTGAACATTTTTCCAGTAGGCAATGAAGCAAAATGTATGCACCAATAATAACAAAACTGCCCTATTCAGAATATTTCCATGATAACAGTCTACTTCTACACACAATATATATATATATATATATATATATATATATATATATATATATATATATATATATATATATATATATATATAAATACAGAATCATAGTAGTGTAAGCCATAGGCATGTTGCACAGCTTATTGCACTTATTTTCAATTGGGGGGAGGGGGGCAAAAGGCCAAAAACCAGGGACACATTTTAAACATTGCTTTTATAATTTTGGAAAGTTTCTTGCATAAAATGTTGTGTTACCACCATGCATTTCACTGCCAAGTCTTGAACCCAGAATCCTGTACATTCCAGTCATAGTAACATACCACTAGGCTAAATCAGCAGTTGCCTGAAAGACAGGAAGACAAACTTAAATGGCTATCATTTAGTGAATTCAGTTCTCACTTCTCCCCATAGTTCTCAACCGCTTAGCACAAAAATACATAACAAAGCCAAAAATGGGGGTGGGTACAGCCCCAAAATAGGGACACATTTCAAATACTGATCTTATAAACTTAGAAAATTGCTAGAATAAAAGGTTTTATTTAACCACTCCTGAAAACCAGAGATTTAATGAGGAAAAGAACAAAAATGTGAGACATAAATTCATAAGTGATGGTGGCTAGGGACTTTAGGCCAAATGTCTACTTAAAAAGCAAAAACAAAAAAAAACAAAATTGGACAACTAATTTTTAAACTGTTCAGACTATATTTTCTTTCCCATTCTTTGTTTGTTGCCTTACCATTCAAAACTTCTATGACCAAATCCTTCTATAGGACCCACCTAACAATCACACCTCCCCAACCATGTCAAGTCCATTGCAGTGACTTATTTATTTATTTTTTTTTACATTATACCCTTTAGCTTTGGGAAGCTCTTCTTTCCAGCTTCAGAGAAACCATTCTCATAACCAAATGCCAGCCACAATTCAAAAATTACATATCCAAACACATTAAATGAAAGAAACAATTATCTTGACCTTAATACACTAACAGCTTCAGCCGCATTATATTAAAATAAGGTTTGCATTAAACATGCACCCTGATTAAACACATCTTGGCTCACAGTACAGCTGCTTCACCATCTTGATAATACATCTCCAATTTCCTTTCTTATTACACTAACTTCTGTTCCTCTCAGACTACTTTTTCTCTTTTTTCCTGTATAAATAAATATTTTGTTATGATCATATTTAGCCTTTGTCTTACCACAGACAATAACATGTACATAAATATAGTATTGTAATCATTTAGTTCTGCTGTACTTAACAAGGGACTACAGAAATGTTTGTTATTTTGTAGAAGACTAACCACATTTTTAACTATAACATTTGTTGTAATTTCTTTGCACATTATCTAACCTACCTACTCCATATGCCCCTGGATCAGCCTGTGAAATTTCCAAGGGATCAGTGCTCTATTCCACTGATAGAAAAATAAAATATAATTTCTAGTGAATATCATATACAATGAAGGGCATATTGTGCTTAGATGCAGAGCTGACTATGATTAGTAAGGGTTTCATAACTTTTCAGTACAGTTATGAATAGCAATTAACTGCCAAATAAAATATGACTTGCTCTATGAAACTCTGTATAAAACAGAATCAAATACAAATGTGTTCAAAAATTAATCCCTGCCTTTGAATTTGGCATGTAATAGATTCTGGAAGTCAGACAGCCCAGGTGTGCAAAGGGGACAGGCTGAATGTGCTGGCAAAGTGTCTGATTTCTGCATATTTTGCTTGGCTGTGTGCAGTCACAAAAAAGAGCATGCATGCAGTGGTTACACTCAAGTGTTCTGCCAAACATAAAACTGAGATATTATTATCCATAATACAGTCCTACAGATAAAGTCATCTGGTGTTTTATGGACTCCAGAAGGATTCTTATAAGGCATTTCTACTTAAAAAAAGAAGCCTAGGTAAGAGTGGAATCTTATTCCAAAATACATGTGTACTAAGGTTTCACCTCATCACCTGTTGGCTCATAAACAATGTCCTTCTTTGTTGGGATGCACAGAGCCTTCTGAAAAAGTTTACAGAGAAAACAGACCATAAGAAAGTACACACACACACACACACACACACACACACACACACACACACACACACACACACACACACACACACACACACACACACACACACACACACACACCTGCCTACCTTAGTGTTCAGCAGGTAAAAGTGCATTTGCTGAAGTCCGACAAAGTAAATCCTGTGTTCTGCCTGAACGGCAAAAGTACATCTTAGACGGGTGTGGCTGGCTTAGTAAAATCTTCCTCCTGTGATAGAAACGGCAGTCCTCTGCTCGAATGGCAGAAAGTAAAGCAAATCCTGTGTTCTGTAAATCCATCTTAGACTCATGGTGGCTCCTATTCAAACAGACACACGGAATGCTGATGGAGCTGATGTCATCGCCCACGTGATGACGTCACCTCTGAAAGTGCAAAATTTTAAAAAATAAATCCAATAAATTGGAAATAATAGGATGCCACTCGGGAATTACGACACCCCATTATTGGGACCCCAAAACTCAGTAAAAACCCGAGTTATTTGGGACAGTTGAGAGGTATGTTCAGAAGACAGCTGGAAACAGCAGGTTGAATCTTACACTTGCCTCTCGAAATTCCCTGTTTGCTGGGATAAATGTACTTCTCTTCTGCCTGTTGTACAGTGAATAACCATTTTACACAAACACTGTGCTGTTTCAAATGTTTAATACTTTTCCTTTTTGCTACAGTTTTGTCAGGAACAACTCTTTCTGCTAGTATGATTGCATTTTTACCAATATAGGTCTTGGCTACTTTATCATAGCCAGGTTTGGAGCATGCACTCAATGTGCCCTTTCAGTTAACAAATACTGCTGTGGAATATTAATCCAGTTACTTATTTCTGTCTTCATAAAATTAATACAGTCTTTTCTTTCCAGTTTTTCTGGCAGAGCAGAAAATCTTAGGTTTGTTTCCTAACACCACCATTTTTTGAAACAGCTGTTCTTGAGAAGTCTCATACTCAGCCAGCCTTTTCTTTATTTCAGCCTCTGATTTTTTTAGTTTTATCATTTCATCTGAATAGCTAAAGCTCCTTATATTTTTCCAGCCTTTTGTTATTTAAGTTGATATACTCCTTCAATGTTTAATTTATTTTAATCTCCTTTGAGTACATTTGATTTATTTTCCCCTCTAAATTACTGGAAGCCATCTCTTGTACCAAAGCTGAAGCTTGAAATGCTTTTTGCTGAACAGCTACTGAATTCTTCCCAGACTGTGTTTTCACTTTCCCTTTTCTGTTTGATTTTCTTTCTGGTTTTCTAAATTTCTTCTTTGATGGCATCCAGTCAATGTACTTACTAGCCAGTAACTGAATTTTACTCATGTGGACAATATCACTGACAGTTGTTTCTCAGTTTCTTTTTTCACACTGGAAGAGCTGAAATTAAGATGTCGATCAGTGTGCAGCCATCTTGGAAATCAAAGCTTTTTTAATATTTTAACAAAAATTCCTAGCTTTGTAAAACAAGCATGCTGCTTTAAAGAAATTAATAATTGTAGAGAGGTTTCCACCTGGATCAGTCCATATGTCACATTTCCTCTACTGGAAAGAGATAAAGCATGACTGAACTTCTCCATTAATAATATTTTGTCATCTTTCTAAATATACATGATGCTTGGAAACAGAAACAAGGCATCCATCTTCAGGAAAGTAAATTTTTCCACACACTGGCTTTGAATCCTGTCAGACCCAAACTTTGTGAATAAATGGCAATGCACTAACATAGGCAACATTAATTCTAGCATCTATATGTTTGTGTCTTTCGGCATTTCCCGGTTAGGGGTCGCCACAGCGGAATTCCGGTCCGCTAATGATTGGCAGTAGAGTTTTACATGCTGGCTTGCCGGGCCTAACGCACAACCTTCAACGAAGGAATGCCCGTTCACACATGTCACCACACAGAAGACGATCTAACTGAGAATCAAACGGGTAATGTCTAACTGTGAGGCGACAACGCTACCACAGCACCACCACCGCAGTTCAATTCTAGCATCTATATACCTCTAGATAAAGAAATCTTAGCAAACTATTTTGATACTTGTTCTTCGTAACCAATCTAGAAAACAGCAAAGTTGCACCAAAATTGAATGAGTCAATAATTACCTAGAAAATAGAGCATTTAATGTTTTAACTAACCTCTAACATTCCTCCACCGGAACCTGTCCATAAGAGAGTAGTGCAAAGCTCAGTACTAGGGCTTGCCTTTACTATTCACATTATTCGTAAATGCATAATCTGTCAGCCCAAATTTGGCTCAATGCATTTGCGACATAAATGACATGATGTGCTAAGAGAGACAAAGAGAGTTTAGCGAAATTTGATCCTGCTTTTAACTAGCCTCAATGCATGTACCTGGTACCACAGTAGATTAAAGACATGTGAAAATGTTTTCCAACACAGCTCCAAAAAACTAAGTAACAAATTGCAAGACACACCAACCAAAGGCAAAAAAAAAACAGAGTCAGACTTCACAAATTTAGCACTTTCGTTCGCTTTAATGACCAATGAACTTCTTCAGGAAAAAAAAAAGGAATTGATGTGAAAATGTGGAAAACTTGATGAATCATCTACAACAAGACAAATCTTATGTAAATTAAATCCACCCTTTGTGATCTCAAATTCTACTTGCAGTCTTACAACAAGCATTTGAATTGCAACAATAAGCAGCGATGGTGAAAGGAGAAAATTTCTGATGTAATCTCCTCATTAGCTGGAATAACTCTTACATTATATTTTACTGTTCTTTCCCCCATGCCTGCCAACCATTACCACAATCCTTATCCATTCATTCCCTACTTGGAAGAAGCTGATTGCAGTATGACCATCATCCAGGCAGCCATCAGGGGATTTCACTCTATAACCCTAATATACCCCTTTGCATGTTGAGTCAATAACCTAAGGGTGGGCAGGTAATAGGTGCAGCTCTGTTATTTAAGGAGCGATGTCACTTTCAGAAGAAATATTTAAATAATGTGCATTACTCTCAATGTATTTCATTTAGTGCTTTCATATAAAGTGGAATAAAGACGCCTCAGTGTAAACAAAATGGCAGTATGTCACACTGATGCCCTTCCTCTAAGAAAATCCTAGAAATCATTTAGACAGTAGAATCAAAAACATTATTCTCATCTGTTGGACAACATCTGACTATATTTGGAAGCTAAAATACATACAAGACAGTTTTCATTGTTGAAGCTCTCACTCAGCCAGCTCACAAATGGCCAACCAACTTTTTAGTTCATTTATTTTTATATACAGGTCAGGTTTATTTTTTTATCAGAGGAAAAGTTGTGGACATTAATTACTAAAGAGTTGAAGGATTTTATCTGGGAGGGGAAGAGGGTAAGGGTCAAGTGGAATAGGTTGATCCTTCCAACAGAACAAGGTGGTTTAGGATTACCTGATTTGAAGGGACATTGTAGAGGTACAAAATTGAGGCTCATATCCATAACACAAGCAGAAAGCTATAATTCAGAGTGGAAAGGGATGAAGATGAAGCAGAATTAATTCAAGAAATAAGGGGAGAGTGGATAAAACCAGCCATATTATATTTATAAAGTAGAAAAAAGTATTCTAAGTACTAAGCCAGCACAAGAATGGAGAAAGGAGATTCTGCGGATAGGGATGACTGCAGTTAAGGATATAGAGAACAGGCAAGAGGGGGCTGGAATTTACTGGAGAAAAGTATCAAAGGAACCAATGTATTCACAGCAAATAACTAGAGAGAGAAAGGTAGTAGAGTGGGAAGAGACAAAGAAGACATTTGGACTGCAGGCTACAGACTGCCTTCCTATCAGGGACTGATATTAGAGTATAGGCAAACAGAAAGTGTTATGGGAACCCTAAGTGGAAGACATGCTGTGCTAGAGTTTTTATTTTAATCTAGGATAGCGGCTACTGTGGTGGTGGTGCTGCGGTAGCGTCGCCTCACAATAAGACATTGTCCTGTTTGATTCTCAGCTAGAGCATCTTCTGTGTCGAGACATGCGTGAATGGGCGTACCTTTGTTGAAGGTTGTGCGTCAGAGCTGGCAACTTGGCATGTAAAAATCTACTCCCAATCATTAGCGGACCGGAGTTCTGCTGTGGCGACCCCTAACCGGGAAAAGCCAAAAGACACAACATACAGGCTACTGTTAAAAAGGGATAATTAGTAGGGCATATGAAATGTTGCACAATAACTATAGGAATCAATCAAAGGTTAGAAAAAAAATGAAAAGAGAGACTGGATAAGTACTTCATAAGGAAACAAATGGAGGACATGTGTTTGACTTCCAGATATGCAACAAAGTGTATAATATTTAGAATTTTTGCTTGGAAGTGTTTGTGTAGGTATTTTTATACCCCAAGTAGATACTAAAGGATATTTCCTCAGGTAGTTGGCAAATGTGATGGAGAAGAAAAAGATAACTGGAAACATATTTTTTGGAAATTCAGTGAGTTGACACACTTTAAAAATTATTCCCAACAGCGTTCTCGGTCAGAAATATTGGGTGAGCAAAGTGATGTAACTAAGGAAATGATTTTTTGATTTGGGACATAGGATCTCAATTTCCTAGACATAATAAGGCTTTGTTAAGTTTAATTTTGGTGGCTGCCAAATAAGCAATTACTAGAAAATGGAAATGAAAGTCTAAAAAAGTGTATCTGAAGTAGTGCATATTGTAAAAGAGATAGAAAAACTTGATGTGGGATTTTTAGAAAAGGGTGAAACAAATTTCATAGAAAAAAATGGAAATTGTGGAAACAATACATGCAGAATAATATTTTGGAGGAGTAAGGTTTAAGGGAAGACATCAATTAATCAATTTATGTACTGTTGGATTGATGATAATTGTATAGAAAAATATATGTAATGTATAACATTTGTAACTCTGAATATGTTAACATGGCTTGTGTTCTTTTATATACATGTATATTCACCTATGTCTTAAGTAATAATTCTATAAAGATGTTAAAAAACAAATGGCCAGCCAATAAGACATAGGTCTGGAATCTGGAATCAAAGCAACACACAGACAAACTGAGAAACAAAGTGAAAATGTTTTGCAACAGTCATGGGGATGAGAATGAGAGCCATGAGTTACATAGGAAGCATAGTGTAGTTGTAGGTCTTACCTTGTAAATTAGTTGTGTTTGCAACCATGAGAGGAGGAAATGTCATACTTTCAACTAATTTTGCGGAAAAGTCTTTTTATAAAGATGTATTACAGGAAAGACTGAGAGGGATTCAGAGAAAATTATTGGTGTAGTATAATTATAGCTTTGTTGGTGAGCCCTAGTAATGCTATTGTGATAAAAAGCGACTCAAAGACATGTAAAAACCCCACTGAACAGCTTATTAGTGGCTCATTAGCATGCCTGAACTGAACACATAGCAGTTAAAAGGAACCGTACTACTGTTCCTCCTACCAACCCACACAATAATGATGTACAGGCACCTACAAATATGAATACATACACACACACTTTCTGGTACACATGCACACTAACACACACAAATAAAAGCGTGCGCACACACACACACACACACACAGTCATGAGTGTGTATATATAAATATATATATATATATATATATATATATATATATATATATATATATATATATATATATATATATATACAGAGTCATGAGTGTACCCACAGACACACAGTCTTGAGTGTATATACACACACATGCACAAACAAAGGCAGCATCAAACATGCCCCTACATACACACATACAGGCAGCACCAAACATGACCCCCCTACATACCACACACACACACACACACACACACACACACACACACACACACACACACACACACACACACACCTTCACAGAACTTATCTGCTGTAGTGCTAACAGTCCCAGTCCTGCCATTGATTTCAAAAGATTTATTCCATCAAAAGATGATGTACATTTTTGTCACTATCCTCCTTAAAAAAACACAACAGAACTTATATTTGAATCTCTTTACCACTTTATTCTACTATTGGTGAAAGGCTCTAGGGAACTGCATATGAGTAATTTACATTAGCTGCTGTCTTAGATTGCCAAGTCTAAATGAGGATTTCATCAGTGAGATTACTGTAATATGATTTGCTGGAGCCTTCTTACTACTATATTGTACTGTGATCTGCAAATTGCTGCCTAATAACAATCTGCACAATCCTGTTAGAAGCAGGGCTGTACACTGAGATATATGTTACTAAATTCCACACAGCCAAAGTGTGTTCAAAAGAATTTGTAAATAAATATATATAAATACACACACATAAATACACACACACACACACACACACACACACACACACACACACACACACACACACACACACACACACACACACACACAGAGTCATGAGTGCATATATACATATACACAGAGTCATGAGTGTACCCACAGACACACAGTTGTGGGTGTATATGCACACACACGCACACAGAAAGGCAGCATCAAAGATGCCCCTACTCACACACATACAGGCAGCACCAAACATGCCCCTACATAACGCACACACACACACACACACACACACACACACACACACACACCACCTAGGGTCTTAGCTGATAGCTCCCCTACCTTCACCCATTTGGCCAATTCATTCTGGCAGAACATGGGCTGGACATTTCCCAGGTAGAAGAAAGACCCACAGTCCATTCCTTCCTGCAGAGATTCCCTTTCAGCCTTCCATTCCCTGGCAAGAGAGGAGTGGTAGGGAGCAGGCCAACATGCTTGTGTTGGGGAGGTGGTTTACCCACTCTGTGGTTCATCTAAGCCTGCCATGGCTGTCTCCTTAGGGGAAGTGTGCCTCCGCATGTCACTTTATGCTCAGCTGCATAGTGCAAATGCACTTTGGCCACATGGGCTTGGCCTGCTTTGAACTCCACTAGATGTGCACCTAGTTCTTATGCTAAGTCTTACCCATGTGGTGAGCCATTGCCTCCTCACTCCCCCTAGGATAAGCGAGTGGGCAATGGCTGCACAGAATTTGTATATTGTTGAACAGAAACATGAGTATGAGCTGTTTACTGGCACTAATTAATTGATTAGTGTTGGTAATGCAAAGTATGAAAATACATCACTAACAGCAGGCAGGATTGGCTTTAGGTCAACTGGTGCACTAGGCAAAAAGGCTCCATGGCACCCCCTACTACACCACCTGGTGCCCCCATCCTGGTCTACCTACACCAAATAAATACTAGAAACGAGCCCCTACTAGAGTGGCGCCCTAGGCGGCTGCCTAGTTGGCCTATGCCTAAGGCCGGCTATGACAGCAGGTCAGAACTTTGGCTAGAGATAGTGAAAATTAGACAATAAAATGATGAATTATGCTTAACACAAGTGCAGAGTATACTATATTGTTTGAAGACACTTTTGAGGCATTGGGGTTAAAAGGCATAGAAACGAGATCCGTGCTTTCATTGGTAACATATTCAGAGCACCAACTAAAACTACTTGATAAAATTAGTGAGATGAATGCAAAAATAAGAAATTGAAGAACCTATCTCAAACTGCAGCACTTACAGAATTAATTATCATAGTATCTAGGGTGTTTTCAGTTATGAGACGCTATGAATGGAATATGTTTCTACACATATTCAGGAATAGTCACAGTCACATGGACAGCTTCAATATTCTATTGAGCCATAACAATGGCATATTTCACATTACTATATTGATATATTTACAGTGTTAGACAGTTTGCTAGGATAATCATATTGCTATGTCAGAGATATGTGTTCTAAGAAAAGCTCCACAAGTACTCAGGAGAACTCAGCAGGAAGTGAATCAAATGAAAAAATTAGGTGTCATAAAATTAAGAACCAACATAATTGGTAACTAGTATACCTAATGTCAAGAAATAAGATTCACATGTATACTGATCTGAATAAAGTGATAAAAGAGAGCACTTCCAATTGCTTACAGTTGAAAAAGCTGTCTCAGCAATGATAAATTATGTTTTTTCTTTTTTTAATTAAAATAACATCTTTATTGAGTTATCATTTATGACATAGGTAATCATTCATTTATACAAATGAAAACAAACCATAATGACATATTTTCAGTTGCAAATATCATACATCACATATAATCTTCTGTACAGTCATTGTTAATCAAATATAACATAGCTCATTCAATTCCTGCCTTCCCATAAATCTCATTCCTCCTCCAAAACATTATTCGGCGTGTATTGTTACCACAATTCCTTTTTTTTTTCTATATAATTTGCTCCTACCCTTTTCTAAACATCCCACTTCCAGTTCTTTTATCTCAGTTACAATATTCACTACTTCTAATATGGTTGGTTTTGACTTTGATTTCCATTTTCTAGTAAATGCTTTTTAGGCAGCCACAAGAATTAACCTCAGCAAGGCCTTACTATGTCTAGGCAATTCAGAGTCTGTATCAAAAAATCATTTCCTTAGTTACACCAATTTGCTCCCCCAGCAGAGTAGTCTGCAGGGAATTGTTAAAGTCTGCCAACTTATTACACTCGCACAAATATGTTCCCAGTTACCTCTGTCTTCACCCTCACACCTCCAATATTTGCAATATACCTGAGGAAAAATCTTTGGAGTCTGCTTGGGACATAAAAATACTTATGCAAGCACTTCCAAGCAAAAAACCCTAAACTGAGTAGACTTTGTTGCATATTTGGGAGCCATACATATATCCTCTCTTTGTTTATGAATTGCTTATCCAACTTCTCTTCCTAATCCTTTCTAACCTCCTCTAATTGATTCCTATAATTGCCATGCAATATACCCTACTAATATATCCTACTAAGTCTTCCTTTTTTAACATCAGCTTCTGTTCCAGATTCTTATAAAAACTCTACCAAAGTAGGTCATTCAGGATTCCCCTATTCCTTTCTCTTTGCCTACACTCTTTTTTAAACAAGAAACATCTTTATTAAATTATCACATAAGACATAGGCAATCTTACATTATTATAAATGAAAACAAACCATACTGACACAATTCTAGCAGCAAACATTATACATTACAAATCATGTTGACACAACTGTAGTTGCAAACATTATGCATCACTTATAATCTATCCAGTCATCATTCAGACATTACATAGCTCATTCAAATCCTGCCTTTTTTTAAACCTTGTTCCTCATCTGCATGTATTGTTCCCACATTTCACATTTTTTCCTATGTAACCCGCAGCGGTGGTGCTGCGGTAGCGTTGTCGCCTCACAGTAAGACGCTGTCCGGTTCGATTCTCAGCTTGAGCGTCTTCTGCGTGGAGACATGCGTGAATGGGTGTACCTTCGTTGAAGGTTGTGCGTCAGGCCGGGCAAGCCGGTACGTAAAAATCAACTGCCAATCATTAGCGGACCGGAGTTCCGCTGTGGCGAACCCTAACCGGGAAAAGCCGAAAGACACAAACAAATTTGCTCCTACCCTTTTCTAATTCTAGATCTCTGTTACTATATTTGCTACTTCTAATAAAGTTGGTTTAAGCTTTGATATTCCTTTCCTAGTAACTGCTTTTTCAGCAATCACCTTAATTAGACTCAGTAAGGTCTTACTATGTCTAGGCAATTCTGGTTTTATATCATAGCGCAAAAAATCATTTCCTTAGTTACACCAATTTGCTCACCCAGTCTGCAGGGAATCTTTAAAGTCTGCCAACTCATTACACTCCCAGAAAATATGTTCCCAATTACCTCTTTCTTCCCCATCACATATCCAACATCTGCTGTCTACCTAAGTAAAAAAATTCTTTGGACTCTACTTTGGGTAAAAAAATACTTATGTAAATACTTCCAAGCAAAGATCCTAAATTGTCTAGACTTTGTTACATATTTGGGAGACATGCATATATCCCCCATTGATTCTTTGTGAATTGCTTGTCCAATCTATCTTCCCAATCTTTTCTAAATTCCTCTAATTGATTCTTATAGTTATTATGCAATATTTCATATGCTGTACTAATTATTCCTTTTTAAATGGCAACTTCTGTTATAGATTCTACTAAAAACTCCACCAGTGCTGGTCTTACATTTAGGAGCCCCCCCCCAATTTCTTTCTCTTTGCCTATACTCTGATGTGAATTCTTGATAGGGAAGGCAATCTCTAACCTGTGGTCCAAATAAATACTTGGCATCTTCCCACTCTATTAACTTTCCTTCTCTAGTTATTTGCTCCCAATACCTTGGTTCCTTTGCCAGTTGTTTCCAATAAATTCCAGCTCATTTTTGCCTATTGTCTGTATTTGCATTTTTCCCAGAAGCAGAATCTCCTTTCTCCATTCCTGTGTTGGCTTAGTGCTTAGAATACTTTCTGCTACTTTATGACTATAATATTCTGTATTATTAATGTTATTTTTCTTACAGATCTACATCCAAAATCCCAGTCTTTTCTTGTTTCTTGACCCCCCCCCATTTCATCATCATCCCTTTCCACTTTTAATTATAGTTTTGTGCTTGTGCTATGTATAGGAGCCTTAACTCTGTTTCTCTATAATACCCCTTCAAATTGGGTAATCTCAGTCTGCCTTGTTCTATTGGAAGAATCAGCATATCCCACTTGACTCTTGCAGTATTCCCCTTGCAAATAAAATCCTTCAGGTCTTTATTAATTGCTATCCACAGCTTCTCTGGTTGAGAAAAATATGCCTGACCTGTGTATAACACTAAAGGAGTTAAATCATTCTAACTGCTTGTATCCCTTTATCTTCCTATCAATATCCATATAACACATCTTCCATTTTCTCAGTTTTTGTATTATCTTTTGTTTAGTCTCTTCCCGTATATCCTTAGCTGCCACACCAGAATCATTTTTAATCCATACTCCTAAATTTTTATTATGTCCCCAAAATATGGATATTGCTGAACCAATTCATGTTTGGGTACATAATTTATTGCTATTGCCTTTGTTTTTAACTTCATTAATTTTGTATACTGAAAAGATGTGAAACTATCTCAAAATGTTCCACAACACTGTAATGTTCCTTTCTGGTTTTATCAGATATAAAATAATACCATCTGCAAATACAGCCAGCTTTTCTTGAATACCATACCAATTATATCCTTCAGTTTTTAAGTCCCTTATTTTCTTTGCCAATGATTCTATATATAATGCGAATAACAAAGGGGAGATGGGACACTCCTGCCCGGTTCCTCTGTTCAAGCAGAAATTATCAGAGAGGACCCCCACCCACTTTAATTTTCACCTCTGATCCCTTATCTATCCTCCTAGCCAACCTTATAATTTTACCAGGGAATGCAAATACTTCCATTACTCTGCTCATAAAGTCCTAGCTTACTCTGTCAAATGCTTTCTCTGCATCAAGATCCATCAACAACAATGGTATTTTCTTACATTCTGCTTCCCTCTGGATCATCCATGTTTTGTTAATGTTGTCAAATGTTTGTCTCCCCTTCACAAAACCACACTGATCCATATTTATCAATTTTGGTCTCACGTTTGCCATTCTTTTAGCCATTAAGGACATAAACACTTTATAATCAGGGTTTAGTATTGAAATCCACCTGTATGAAGTTGGCACTGGTGGATCTTTACCCTCTTTAGATATTACAGCTGCCACTGCTTTCATCCAGGATGT
Source organism: Protopterus annectens (assembly GCF_019279795.1). Classification (NCBI taxonomy): domain Eukaryota; kingdom Metazoa; phylum Chordata; order Ceratodontiformes; family Protopteridae; genus Protopterus; species Protopterus annectens. The sequence goes on from NC_056746.1 coordinate 292,346,973, forward strand.
CAGTGCTTCTCTTCCTCTTAAAATATTTTTAAACAAAACCGTCTAGATCTTTATCAGTTTTTTCCCTCCTAGCATCCAAACTTCCACAGGAATACCATCTATTACTGGGGACTTTCCTTTGGATTGGTTATACATCACCATTTTTATCTCATCTCCTCCTGTTCTGTTAGTAATTGACTTTTTCTTGATTTCTATATTTCTCTAATTTATACAGATATTCATAGAAGTTCCAAAATATTTCTAATATTTCTGCAGGCTCTCTTGTTATTGTCCTTGTTATAGGCTCTCTAAGCTAGGCTACAGCCCTTTCTACTTTCTGTTGCCTGAGTAATTGTGCTAAAAGTTTTTGTGCTCTAGAGTTATTATAAAAAACAGTTGCTTAACAGCAGTCTTTTTAATCCATTATCTTCTCTTTAGCATTCTGCAATTGCTTCTCTTCTTGCTCTGTGGGATTCCCCTATTTTGCAATACTTGAACATTTGTCAGTCCCTCTAAACAATTCTTGTTACTTCTTAATCGCCAGTGTCTCATTTTTATTTCATTATCCTGTGTTTTTATTCTAGCTATTATTGGCACGTGATCTGAAATAGTTATTGGGTGTGTATCAAGACCTTCAATTAAATGCACATATTCCTGTGAAATGTAAATTCTCTCTAGCCTAGCCCAGTTTTTGTATCTTGGGGAGTAATATGTAAATTCACTCCAGGCTCTTAGTAGTGAATTCACATCTTCCATGCCAAATATTTTCATAAATTTCTTCAAAAATCTACCCTCCTTTGTTATATTTTCCCTTCTGGACCCCCAGTCACATCTTCACTGTTGCAGATCAAATTCCATTCCCCACCTATAAATAATATTCCTTGCTGAAAGCTGATTATTTCTCCCAGAACTTTTCTTAAGCTGCATTATAGCAATTTTTGGCCGACTATAAATACATGCCAGTATAATCCTCCTCCCTTGCCAGTAGCCTCTCAGTACTACAAATCTACCTTTATTATCTTTTTTATCCCTTTCTATCACTATTGGAGCTCCTTTGCAATTAATATAAGTACTTCTCTTGCCTCAGGTATTCTGCTGAATAGCATCTTGAAAACTTTTCTTTATCAAATTCTCATATTCAGTTCTTTTCAAGTGTGTCTCCTGTAGCATAGTTATTTACACTCTACATTTTTAATATTGTTCACTACTCTTTCTTTTTTGTATTTATGTGTGAGACCATTGATGCTTAAAGACATTAAGAAAGCATAATTTTCTTAAAAAGTTATTATGCTCACCTTTTACGTACAGCATGTTTTTGTTGAATGCCTAGTTCCAGGTTTTGTATTAGATGCATATATTTGGCAGTTAATCGTTTATACAATTGTTTCTTGTCATCTCATTTTGACTCTATGTCACAGCTTACAAAACTTTTTGTTTTATTGAAAGCCCTCAAAAACATGCCCCCAAAACCCCGTAAAACTATAAACTTAATAATAATATACAAAACTATGTACATATTCAAATGTTAAAGTTTTACCCTCCTAATAGGAACAAATGTTCTAAACTGACAGCCATGCATACACAGAGACTTGAGATAACCTAAAAGAAAGGTTATCCATTCTAAGACAAATGGTACAGCCTATGTTACCAAGTGCTGCCTGGCTTTGTCTTATCTTTATAGCTCTCTCAGCTGAGAAAACATCTGAATGCTTTTGGAAAACATTTTCTCCAACCATTTTTCTTTATCAGATCGTCTCCTAGAGACATGAGAACCAGACAAAAAAACTGCCAAGCATACATTTGTTTACTAGAAAAAGCCTTATAATATTTAATATTCTTTTCCATTTATTTGTTTTCTCTTAAAATTTGTTACTAGATGAAGCTAAGGGCCTTAACCCTGTCTTCCCCTATGCACGAATGAGAAAAAGTGCACTAATTTTTCTTTTGTCATGCTCTTTTAACCAGATGTTTCTTCTTTTTTTTACATTGCAGTGCCTACATTTCTTAAAACTGAACAAGGATAAAGAGAGATGAAGGGAGAAAAAAAAAAAAAAGAAAAAACAAGAGCACCTGTTTTCATTACTATCCCCATTACACTTAAAAACGACTGAGAAAACTTTACCTTATAGCATGCAAAAAGTCATGCATTATTAAAATAATACTATTAACAAAAAATTTGATTTACTTACATTTAACTTTCTTCCTCCTCTTCCCTTCTCCTGAGTATTTTTCCGATCATTACTGACATGAAGTAGGGCGTATGCTTTAGAGTCCCCCTACAAGTTTAACAAAATCAAAAAAGTCCAGTATTTCCAGATTTTCTTGTTCAGTCATGTTTCACAAATATAATTATAGCTTTGTAATCCCACATTTGTCACTTTCCAAGTTACTATTTTTATTCTTGTTCATCTTCATCTCCCAAATCCTGTCTCTGCTTCATTTCTACCATACTCTCGATTCTTCTAGTCGACTCTTGTGTTTTTTTCCTTCTCTCAAGCATTTTCAGTTGAAACATTGGAAAATGTTTCACTGGCACAGTTTCCCTGTAGTCTTTATCACCAGAAGAACAAGAAGCAGAATATCCCTCTGTTTCACAGCTCGCCTTTTGTTGAACACACTTTTGTATCTCTTCCTTAGCAGGTACTTCATGAAAAAATGATTTTGTCCCTCCAGGGAAACATATTTTGAAGATAGGCTAGTTCAGCAGTTTGAATCTCACACCTGCTTCTCAACATTCCCTGAATAATGAAATAAATCTACTTCGCTTCTGTCTGGTGTAGAATGAGTAGTCATTCTCCACAAGCACTCTGCTATCTCCCACTTTTATTACTTTGTCCTTCTGCCACAGTTTTGTCAGAATCAACTCATTCTGCTGGTAAGATTGTATCTTTACTAGTAAAGGTCTAGGTTGGTTTATTATAGCCAGGTTTGGAACTTGCACACACTGTGTCCTTTCAATTAACAAGTCCTGTTGTGGAATACCAGTCTAGTTGCTTATTTGTGCTTTCATAAAATTAACAGAGTCTGTTCCTTCCAGCTTCTGTAGTACAGCAGAAAATCTCAGGTTTTGCCTAAGTACTCTGTCCTCTAATTCTATCATTTTTTAAACATCTTTTCCTGTACAGTCTCATATTCAGACAGTATTTTCTTCATTTCAACCTCTGAGTTTTGCAGTTTTATACCTTATCTGAATATTTGTTTAAAGCTTCTTCCATTTTTTCAGCCTTTTATTCTTTGAGTTGATATATTCCATCATCATTTCATTTATTTTATTGAGGTCTGTGTGCAGTTGCCTTATATTTTACTCTAGGTTACTGGAAGTCATGTCTGGAGCTTGCACTGCTTTCTGCTGAAGAGCTGCAGTACCTTTCCCAGTCAGTGTTTCTTTGTCAACTTTTGTAGCTGATTTTCCTTCAGGTCCTCTGTATTTCCTTTTTCCTGGCATCCAGGCAGTGCACTTACTAGCCAGTTACTGACATTTACCCAGAAATTTAGGTCCACTGTCTTTCTCTGCTATGTTTCTATTTTCACAGTGAGAGAGCTAGAATTAAACTGTTACTCAACATTCAGCCATCTTGGAAGTCCCCTCTTTGCCTGTACCCTGATGTCTATCCTTGATAGGGAAGACAGGCTGTAGCCTGCAGTACAAATGTATTCTTGGCCTCTTCCCATGCTATTAAAATTTTCTCTGTAATTATTTGCTCTCAGAACCTTGGTTCCTTTTCCAGGTTTCTCCAGTAAATTCAAAACCCCTCTTGCCTGTTCTCTGTACTGCTAATTGCAGTCATCCCTATCGACAGAATCTCCTTTCTCCATTCCTATTTTGGCTCAGTTCTTAGAATACTGCTACTTTATGAATATGATATTCTGTATGGCTATTGTCAATTCTGTTTTTTTTTCATTACCAAATGCAAATCATTAATTCTGGCAGACAAAGCTAAATGAAGAATGCTCCAAATCTGTGTTCATTTAATATACCATTAGGAAGACATTCTGAGGGATTCAGAAAGAACCCTAGCTCTTGCTTTAAGGACTGCTGTAAAAAGGCTCTGTTTCTGCAATGTGATATTAGTTGCAATGAAAAAAATGCATTATTAACTGATATGCATGTTGTCCATGAATGGCCATTAACTACTGCTTTACCAATCATCACTTCTATGCAGTAGTTAACACTGGCAACCAATGCACCATGTTAACACAGTTATCTCCCCTCACTCACTCTCCCACACACACACACACACACACACACACACACACACACACACACACACACACACACACGCACATACACCACATACCTCATATCTATCCTTGTGTTGTCATAACATCCCTGAATTCTCTTTTTTCTTGCCCTTGTAAATCACAGATGATTACAGTCAGTCATTAATGCCAGACATTAGAGTTTCACATTTCATATCCTTTAGTAAATGCATGTGAGTACAAAAGTTGCTATTCTAATGATTTTTCTAACTTTATAAGAGGAATAAATAAAGTCAATTCCTGATTGTGTATCTCTGTCCCACCATTAAGTTTGGCTTTTTATAGATTTCTTGTGCTGTGCGGTTAAGAGGTATGCTTATATGTGCCCTGACCCTCTCCCTCATAACTCATGGACTGTTGCAGACATTGAATAATGCCCAAGATCCACACTGTAAAGTAAAACAACCTTTGCTGCGCTAACATATCAGTTAGCATAGTGAGCTAATGCTGATGTTTCCTATGGCAAGTATGGAGGTTTCAAAGTCTTTTTCCTCTCCTTTATAATTAACTTTCTTTTTTTAATCTTATTTATTATTCACATTAAATCCCTGATGTCTAGTGGTGGTGCAGAGGACTTATATCCTATTGTGGGGTGGGGATGGTGCAAGTTTGGAATTCTTTTTAGTGGCTATAAAAGACAGTATCCCTGATACCTAGTGGTCCTCCCCCGCCAAACCCACATCATCAATTTTTTTTTGTATACGTATTCTTAAGGGACATTGTTAAAGTAATCCCCCTGGCCCTTCGTGCGATTAAGGCAAGAGATGTAATAGTTCTCCTTATGTCTAGTGCCCCTCCCCATCCCCATGATGTTTAAGTGCTGTTAAGACAAGAGATGTAAAAGTTCTCCTTGATGTCTAGTGTTTCCTATCCTCCCAGTTCCAATTATGGTTAAGTGCTGTGAAGACATGAGATGTAAAAGTTATTTGTTGTGCCTAGTAGTTCCCCATCCATGATGTTTTTTTTTTAATTAAGTGCATTTAAGGTACACTATACTGAGTATCCCTGGTGTCTAGTGATTCACTATGTTACATCCCATTACGGCTTGATGCTTGCTATATAGTTATCCCTGGTGGCTAGTGTTCCCCCCATCCCGCATCTTTAGAGTTATCCCTGGTGGCTACTTGTCCATAACCCACATATTTAGAGTTATTCCTGGTGGCTAGTAGTCCCCTACCCACCAAAAGTGGAAAACTTGGGCCTCAAACAAAACTCAGCCAAACTATCAGAAATTCAGAGAGCTTAAAAAACGAGCAAAATACCATACTAAATTACGCAAAAAACATATTACACTAATCTCTGAAATAATAATTATCAGAACCCGAAATTATTCTGGTTTTCCATAAATCAGCTTCTAAATCCTTGCCATTCAACACAGCCTTCAGCTACACTCAAATCTAACAACACAGCTGACACTGCTAATGAATGTAACTAACTTTATTAAATCAGTATTTTCCTTAGTCAACAGCTCTGCACAAAGCAGAGGACTCTGTCAGGAATATTGGGCAAACAACAAATGGGTATAACTAAGGAAATGCTTTTTTCAGCTGGGATAAAGGATCTGAATTGTCTAGAGACAGTAAGGCCTTGTTAAGTTTAATTCTGCTGGCTGCCAAAAAACAATTATTAGAAAATAGAAATCAAAATATAAACCAAATATACTTGAAGTAGTGAATATTGTAACAAAGGTAAAAGAACAAGGAGTGGTATCTTTAGGAGAGGATGTGAGTACATTACACAGAAAAAATGGAACTTGTGAGAAAAATAAATGCAGAAAAATGTTTTGGTGGAGGAATGAGGTTTAAAAGGAAAGCAGAAAATGAAAAATTTATGTAATGTTGCTTAGATTATATGATATATGATATACAATATATGTGATGTATAATGTTTGTAAATTTTAATTTGTTAATATGGTTTGATTGCATATGTCACAAGTAATAATTCAATAAAGGTGTTTAAAAAAGATATGTTACAAGTGGAGGGGGACTAGACTGTGTTGGTGTCTGTTGTGATGAAAAATATATTAAGTTATGTGAGAAGGAAAATCGGGCTGAGTTATGTAGGAAGTTGCAAGAGATACCGAGTCTTCAACTTAGGAGAAGCACAATAGGGGAAGGGGATGAGCTGAAAGTGCATCAATCAAGAGGGCAAATACAAAAGAAGGAGTATAGCAAAATCCAAGATCAAAGGCCAGAGACTGTGCAGTTGTCATATTCAAACATACCCCGTGTCATCACTACTTGACCTAGGCAACAGAAATTGAAAGAGCAGTACTTAACTTAAAAGAGGACAGTCATGATATTTTGATTATACAGTCACAAGTTATGCAAAGACTTAGACAATATCATGCAGCATTTTATATGGGACAGCTAAAGGGGAGAGCCACAGAGGACCAAATAAACAGTTTGTTAGTAAAATTGCCTTTTCCTGGATTGTCAAATCAACAATTCAAGTTGAAGTTATCAGTAAGCTATTAATAATTGCTCCACATTTTGCATTTTCACATTAAGAGAGGCAGTGTTCCTCATTTTGTAAAGTGAAAGAAACAATTCTCAAGCAAAAAAAATGGGGAAATCATTGGGGAGTAACAGGTTGCCTACCAAAGACTGGAAACTGGGAGGGCATACTAAGGCAAAGTGGCAATTGTCTCCTGTTCTCAGATAACCAGTTAATCATTAAAGAAAATAACATGGTATGCAACAGATGTAAATATACAACTTCCTTGGAGGCAAAAATCTTGCATACAAATGAAGTTGTCAGGAATACCTATACTATATCTCTCTTACATACCATTCACCAGACACACAGATTGTCTTATGCTGTGGTGCTTAAAAGAAAGCTTCCCAAATCTCAAAGACCTAATAGCAGCACTGCTCCTTAGCAAACACTAACGCACACCAAAAACCAAAACCAAACATCAAACAAAAAGCTACACCTAATGGTCCCCCAAGTGCAAAGCCCATAAGACAAGCTACACTTTATCTAATGCTCTTTTCATTGGGGACTCCATTGTGCAATCCACAGATGCCCCACTCACCAGGTTGGACAAGGAGAAGATAACAGTTATTTGCCTGTCTGGAGCCAGGGTCTGTGATATCACGCAACACACAAGTTACTGCACCTCAGGTACCAATATGATTCTATCATAATTCATGCGGGTGTCAATGACCTGAGACATACCTCACTGGACTATATGAAAAGAGACACAATGGATCTCTTGGAATATGTGTCACAGATAGATATGAGCCTTGCATTGAGCAGCATTCCACCTTCACCAGGGGTGATGCCATAGTTTGAACATAAAATGAGTGATTTTAATAAATGGCTTAGTTTCTGGTGTCACTCCAGGGGAGTCCAATACCTGTCAGCATGGGAGAACATGGTCAAAAGACCACATTACTTTGCGAAGGATGGGTTGCACCTGTTCCCCTAGGCTTTCAGATATTGGCTAAAATGTTATCCTCCCCATTAGAGCCTTTTTTAGGCTATGCCAAAAAGACAAAACTACCAACAGAGTGAAGTCTACAAGTAACCTTAAGATGTTATTGCTCATTGCTTGGAGGCTGAACAAAAAGCTCTACACCCTTCAAGCCCTCCTCACTTTGGAGAATGCAGACATCTGTGCCGGGACCGAGATTTGGTTTAAAGCCATACAAAGTACTCCAGAAGTGCAAGGCTCCAGTGCCTTCCACACATTTAGGCAAATAACAGCACTAACTGGGGCCAAAGGTGGAGGTGTTTCGATCTATGTTAGCAACAAATATACCTCCAGGTTGGTTAAACAGGATGATACCATGGAGCTCATCTACTTGCATTTCACCTTAGATAAGGTCCCTCACAGTATCATGGCTAGCTACAGGTCAACATCTGTGCCTCTAGATTCTTATAACTCTTACCTAAACCTATTAGAGGTGCTCACCATCCAACCAAATATCCTATCTATTGGTGACTTTAACTACTCCTCTGTAGACTGGGAAACATTCAGTGCCTCAAACTCAAAGGTGCAACACCTTCTGGACTTTATTAACGCAAACACTCTGGAACAGATAGTGCATGCTCCAACCAAAGGATCAAACATACTAGATCTGGTACTCACCAACATAACATGGGAGAACACTGCACCACCCTAAGCCGTCCCATGTGACATCCTCACTAGTGAGGTCAAATCACAGAGCTGTTTCATTTGAAGTAAAAATTAACCCAGAAAATCCATCTAAACCAGTAACAGGAATTATTCAAAAGCAAACTACATCTTATTAAGTGACACTTTGTTAAAATTCAAGGCTCCCTCCAACCCTGAGACCACAGCCATCTATGCAGAATTATTCAGAGTCACTATATAAACATGTAAGTGGCTGCATAGAGGGTGCAATATCCAAAACAAACAGTAAAAACAAACCCCACTGGTGGGATCCTCACCTAAGCAGGGAATATAATAAAAGAAGAAGAAAACTCATTCCCAAAATCAGGAAAAGCAACTTAATTAAAGACAAGTGCTCTCTTATACAACTAAACAAGAAACTGAGAGGTCTAATTAAGTCCAACAAGGCCAGTTATGAGGTCAGGATAGTCTCGTGGGCTAAGGACATTGAGAAGGACTTCTTCAGCTACATTTGGTACCTTAGAGGTAACACTCAACAGTGTGCTGAACTGGTGGTGAATAGTACCACCTACACTGATCAGGGTGATGTAGCAAATTTACTGGCTGATAAATTCAGCCTAAACTTCAGCTCCAGTCCCCTACTTGCTCCAACAGGTGAAAACCCCTCCAACATACTTCTTTCAGATATCAGCAAGGACCAGATGCTGGCAAAACTCACTAAAGTCAAGAATATAGACTCCACAGGTTCTGACAATGTCCCCGGTTGCCTTCTGAAGAGTCTAACCTCTGTTATTAGCTGCTCACTGATTGTCTCTGGTAGCTCTTCCTTTACTTGCTCTACAACCTGCTACTTCTTCTTTTATTGTAGCTGCCTGCATAAGCATTATCTCTGCTGTAACCCTTGTATCTATCAAATTACCCCACATGTACCCCTGCTCACCTCCCCCTCCCTTTACCATTGTAATGTATGATATTCCATTGGGTGGCCTCCCATACTACATTGCCTAACAAGTGTATTTGCCCCTCCCTTGTCTCCCAGCCCTCAACTGCCCTATCCCCTCCCCTTCCTACCTAATATCCTTCCCAAATAGATTAAATTTGGGTAGACCTGTGGGCCACCATCTTTATTATCTTGCATCTTTCCTGCCTGCTGCATGCCCCTGGTCCCAATGGGTCTTTTTCTGTAAGTTATATTTACTTTGCTGCTGTTTGTAAGGTTATTTTCTTGTTGGGTTGCATTGCTGTTTGTAAGGACTAGCCCTCATTTGATTCAGTTGATTAATATGAAGGAGCCATGTTTTAATTACCTTTTTGTAGCAACTTATTGTATCTAAATGGCTAACGTTGTTTGGTGTCTCCCACGTGGGTTCCAGGTATGCTGACCAGCGTGTTTCTGTGAGCGCAGTAATACTCATAGCGTTTGCTAAGCTGAATGCTTTTGAGTTTACCTTAGTGGGGTTTTTGACTGTTTGTTAACTTTTAAAGAGAGCGTAGAGTCTCTAATAGTGTCTCACTTAACTGTAAGAGGCTTAGTTATCTGGAACACATTTGCGTTGAATTGCAGAGGGGTTCTGACCTTCTATTAACTTAAATAAGAGTGTAATGTCTCACATAGCGTCTCGCTTCACTGTATGTGGCAGAACTAGCTGAACGCTTTGCATTACATGCAGAGGGGTTTTTAAATGTTTCTTAACTCTTACAGAGAGTGTTGGGTCACTAACAGTGTCTCACTTCTCTGTAGGTGGCTTAGATAGCTGGAATGCTTTTTGTGTTTACTTGCAAAGTGGCTTGGGACCATTTATTAACCCTAAAAAGTGAGTGTAGGGTAACTAATAGTGTCTTGCTTCACTGTGGGTGGTCCATTCCACACTTTTTATCTACTTAGATATCTGAGCTTAACTGTAATTGCATTATTGCCTAGCTGTTACAGGATTTCCTTCTTATTTATGTCGTAGATGTGAAGGAGTAGTACTACTTGCAGCGATTGTTTAATTGGGGCTGTTATCTTCTAGTAGACTTCCTGGATATAGAGCAACCCTGTTTTACTAGATTACTTGTGGTTTTACAGCAATCTGAAGTGCATACACTAATACCCGAACTCTGGCTTCCAAACAATTAAATCTTGGGCCTTGCTAAACGTGCCCTGACTGAAATTATTTGTGTAAGGATATTGTGGGATATATAAGGACTGAACACAGCTGTTATCTTCTTTAACTACATACATAGCTGGTTCCCTGCTTTGTTAACTGAAGAGAACTGCTCTAGGACTTGGCAGGGTTAGGATTACCTTTAGTTTTGTGTTGAACGGAATATCACCTTCCTCACTGAATCCTATCTCTTATACTGTGTTTGCTAGTTGGTAGTGAACTTCGAATACTTTTTGGGGGTGCAAATTAACTTGTGTAGCTGTTACTTGTACTGTGGTGGTTTGTTTTTATTTTAAATAAGTTTACTTAAATGTAATGTGTCTCCATGCTATGACTAGCTAAGTTACAACAGGGGACTGCAAGTAGCTGATTGCTTGGTTAACTTTTACCTGTGTTACAGTCGACATAACTGGCTATTTTAATGTTTTTATCAGATTCTTTACTGCCTGGTTGTGCCAAATAAATGCGTACTGTGTTTCTCCCTTATTATTTGTAAAGCAGGGTTTAACATTTAATATTAGCCTATAGCTTACAGATTGAGCTACAGTAGTATTCCTGTGTGCAATGTTGTTAATTCAGTAGGTGAATGTGTTTAAGTGCCTTTAATCACAGATGTATCTCTGCTGCATCCTATGTGTATATGCTTAAGACTGTAAATACTACTGTCTCTCACTATAATCCTTTTTTCTTCTCTCTAACCTACCTAGCTTAACTGCCTAGCCTGCAGTAAGACCTGAGAACAGTCCTGCCTGGTCTGTAAGGACCCCTACAAATAATTTCAGCTGACTCAACTACATCCCTAAAGAAACCTGTCGGCCATTACTCTTACTCCCAACTTCCAAATGAGTTAAGAAAAGTTTGTTTGACCCCTTGACAAATTGTGTAGCTGTATTTGTTTTTAAATAATCCTAAATTAAACTAGTGTCTGTCTCAGTCAAGCTCCTGAAGCCAGGTACCCAGCAGCCATACCCAGCTCTATCCCATAGGGATAAAGTCCTCTCTCCATTGCTCCTTCTTTTCTAGCTTTCTATAATTCACTAGCTTTACTGAATTTTATCTTTTGTCCACATGGTGATACATTAATTTAGGCTTGTGTTGTATCCCATATCCTTTCACTCTCGGATTACATTATAGCCTACAATCTAGTTTCTTAGCTTTAACTGACTGTTTCTATTATTTCTCCTATCTAGCTAAAGTACTTTTTATTCCACTCTATCCATTGTATCCCTATTAGTTGTACTAGGACTTCCCACTCACCTGGATCTCCCAAGAGTTACCTCAGTTATTAGCTGCTCACTGATTGTCTCTGGTAGCTCTTCCTTAGACAATCAGTGAGCAGCTAATAACTCCCAAGAGTTACCTCAGTTATTAGCTGCTCACTGATTGTCTCTGATAGCTCTTCCTTTACTTGCTCCTACCCAGTCCGTTCGCCCTTCGAGCTCTCTCTGCTCCCCTACCCTACCCCCAAATGCCACCCACCCCAGTGCATCTACCCTTATACTTCTTAAGCCACACCCCTTCCTGCACCATCCAATAACACACTCCTTGTTATTACATACCACTCCATTTCTTACCTAATCACCAACTGCTTCTCATTAACACTACTACTTTAGATAATACCTCCCGATCACCTACATCTCTGCTCACCCCCAATCTCCTCTCCTTAACTATCTTCTTTCCTTACTATGTCCATAATATACATGCCTACACACATACATCTGCTTCTCTGTCTTGTAATCCAATCCTCTCTCTCTGTACCCTATATCCTCACCTGCTATGAACACCTATACTATAGGGAATTTCAACATCCCTTAAAACAAGCAACACCTCTAACTCAGTTAGTCTCACAAAACCACATCAATATAACATCCTCTTCCACCTATCTTTTACCAAAGTATCATAGAACAGCCCATATTAATTATTCCCAAGTCAGAAAACATCATACCATTTTCTGTAAATTCCTAAAACTTACACACACTGTTCAACAGCACCTTCTAATACATGGTGATATCCATCCAAACTCAGGCCCAAACATTAACATCACCACACAGCCCCAACTATTACAACTTCCCACCCCTCACACCCCACTAGCACCCCAATTCTCTCCTCATAGCTCAACTCAATATACGTAGCCTAAACAATAAAATTAGCCAACTTCATGCACTGTTAGCCATACACTCTTTTGACAGTCTTTGTCTAACAGAGATATGTCTCAAACCAGTAAACCAAGACAATGAAATCACTCCACCCGGTTATAATATTTTGAGAGTTCACCGTACTACCAAGAAGGGTGGAGGTGTGGCAATACTGTATAAATCTGAGTTACAAGTTTCTTCACTAGATGTTCAATTTACCCTCACCTAGTAATGTCAAAATCCTTATTTATAAGCTTCAGATTAATGCCAGAAAATCCATATATATAATTTGCTCCTACATACCTCCAGGCAATAATATTACAACCCTTGAAAATACCCTCTGCTGGCTCTCTCTATCCTTCCCACAAAAAATATAGTGCTCAGTGATTTTAATATTGACTGGAACAGCTGTATGTCTGACAACCCAACTTCTCATATACACCTATATGGCTTTTCCCAAACAATCACCAACCCCACCAGAATCCATAAACCTGGCAAAAAACAAAGCACATTAGACTGGATATTAATAAATAACCATCACTACTCATATAAAGCAAATATCCTTCCTGATGACATTAGTGACCACTCACTTATATTATTAGACAAAAGACTTTTATTCCCAACCAAACCTTCTTCAGAACTACCTGAAACAACAAAAATTTGAACCTAGAAACCTTCCAAGCAGAACTTAAAGCTTGTGATTGGTCACCCCTAAAACACCTTCCTCTCGACAATGCAGTGTCATACTTTAATTCAAAATTCTTGTAAATCCTAGAATACCATGTCCCCACTCGCACTGTCAGAACCAGGAGCAAAGTTGCTCCTTGGCTCACAAAAGAGACTAGGCTTAAAATGTTACAAAGAAACAAAATCTAGGCCAAATGGAGAACTACTAAAAATCCAACTGATCATCAAAACTTTAAACAGCTGAGAAATACCACTAAAAATCAATATTACTTGATAAAAAGAACTTTTACTTTAATCTCCAGCAAAGACATTAACAAAACCCACAAAGTTTCTGGCCAGGTATTAATAGACTTCTATACCCAGGACAAGCCAAGAACCTACCCCTTCTGGTTTCTCTCATAACTCCCCCAACCAGATTACTGATGCTTTCAACAACTTCTTTACTGAAACCGTCCAAACTCTAGCTAATACAGTACCACCTGTTAGTTCAATCTTGCCTTCCTCCACAACTATATTACATCCTACATTTCAGTTCCAACATCTCTTATCTACACACTACTTCAAAAACTTAAACCTTGTACACCCTCAGCTGACATGCTGCCAACTCAATACCCGCAAATTGCAGCTAGAGTGCTTGCCTATCCCATTTCCATCCTAATCAATAGAACCATTACTGAAGGTACCATCCCATCTCTCTGGAAAATCTCACATATTATCCCTCTACATAAGGGCAGTAACTCACCGAACTCTCAAACTTTCGCTCCATAGCCCTACTCTCTCCATTAGCTAAAACCATGGAAAAATTTATCCACCGGCAACTACTTGATCATCTTCTCCAAAATAACCTATTAGCTGACTTTCAGCATGGCTTTAGGCCATTCCATAGTGCTACTACTGCACTCTTATCCTTTTCTGACTGTATTAATAAAAAACAGAATAACAACCTGCTTTCCTCTGCACTCTTTATTGACCTCTCTAAAGCCTTCGATATGGTTAATCATCAGTTAGTTCTAAATATACTTGAATCACTTTCATTGGGCTCCCAAGCAGTGAAATGGTTCAAGTCCTACCTAGAAAACAGGCAACAAGCAGTCCTCTGGGACAATAACTTATCCACTCACCTCCCTATTACCCTTGGTGTCCCACAAGGCTCCATTTTGGGACCTCTCCTTTTCTCTATCTTCATTAACTATCTAAATGCTAACCTTCCTCAAGCCACCTGCATACAATATGCAGATGATTCCACATTAATCTGTAGCGCTGCCTCTTTTGCTGAACTCCAGTCCATCACCCAAAAAGTATTCAACTTAGTAGAAAGCTGGTTCCTCCAACGCTGTCTCATCCTTAACCCTAAAACTAAATTACTCCTGTTCACTCCCTCACAGAAATCCTCCCCTATAAATTTCACAGTTACATCCAGTAATGGCACTCTCACAGCACCCGATGTGACCACTAAACTCTTATGTGTCACAATTGACCATAACCTGAACTTCGATTCACACATTAACTTAACCATTAAATCAGTTAATAGAAAACTAGGTTCCCTGTACAGGATTAAACCTTTCCTTACTCCTTTAGCTAGAACTACCATCGCCCACACTCATCTTATCTCTACCCTCCTATATGCCTCCCCCATTTATACCAATCTATCAAAAGTAACCTGAACAAACTGTCAGCCTCCTATTGTAACATTGCCAGATTTGCCACTGGCTCCCCATTTAGAACCCACCATTGTCTAAATCTCAAACAGCTAGGATGGCTTGAACTGCAAAATCAGCTTCTACTTCAGCAACTTACTATCACCCAAAAGATTTTGCACCATCCCAGTAATACCCCAATACTCAGCAGCCTTATCTTCCCATACAAAAATCTTACAACCCTACGCTCAACTAACAAATTACTAGCGGCCACCCATAGAGCCAATAATAAATCAGGTGACTGTCTTTTCTCAAACTATGGGAAAAATTTGGAACAGGCTTCCTAGTGAACTAACATCTCTTTCTTCAGCAATACTTTTCAAGAAGCAACTAAAAACATTCCTTAAAACTCAATGGCTTTGTCCATGCTCTAACCCTGACTAATAACCTCCTGTGTTCCATGCTCTTATTCACTATCTTTTTAGACCTCTGTCCATTCTACTTCTACTGACCTCAGTTAGTGGGTCCACTGACGTACTGAATGCTATTACTAGCCTAGTCTCTCTGGATATCTATACCAGAGTATAAACCCTCAAAAGTCTCCTCTACCTTGTGTATATATGCTTCTGTCTCTCCTGGACTGTAGAATTTGAAAACTACCCACCATGTAGATATTTGCTACTTTTACACTTGGACTGCAGAGTGTGAAAGTTACTTAAAATCTTGTGTTCTCACCTTAACCTACTCAACATAAATTTCCTGCTAGCTTTCTCTGTGATTAATATTTAAGCTTTCTACTGTCTGAAATATTATTTGTTTTATACCTGTAAATTATGTTATTCACTTGTAATAATGCAAACATATCTTGTATGCAGTTATGCATGTAAAATGTTTTTGCTACTATTTTGTTAAAAGGTACCTTCTTGTATTTTATTATTGTCTACCTTATTGTAATTCATTAGTTTTTACAATTGTTATTATTATTATTTCGTAATCTACTTAGCTGGATGGAGCTTATCTCCCCAGGCCTCTACTGAAAATGGACGTATCCAGTTGGGCTAGCCCTGTCAACAAATGAAAAATAAATAAATAAATAAAATAAAAACATGATGTAACAGGATCATTCGAGGCACTCTTGAACTACAATCCTGAAACAGGCTACATTCCAAGGGAATGGAGGATCGCAACAGTCACTCCCCTCCACAAGGGTGGACTATCAACCAACCCAGGTAACTACAGACCCATCAGCCTAACAAGCCTAATATGCAAAGGCATGGAACAAATTATTATGGAAATGATAAACATGGACATTGGCAACCTACAGGCACTGGACCCATCCCAGTTTGGCTTTGTTAAGGGAAGTTCATGCCTACTTATACTGGTAGTCTTCTTTTAGAGGGATAGCAAGACAATAGACGAGGGTAAAACAGTGCATACAGCATATGTTGAACTGGCTAAGCTTTGTGATACAATACCCCACACAGGCATTGTTGAGAAGGTCTCTGAGCTATGGATAAACCTTTAAATAACTCACTGGATTGATGGCTGGCTCACAGACAGGACTGAAGATGTCAAGACTGAATCAACCACCTCTACCAAGAGATCAGTCACCAGTGGAGCACCCCAGGGCTCCATGCTGGGCCAGCTCCTGTTTGGTATTTACTTCTCAGACATCAAGGCTAATGTTAAAGGCCTCTGGCTCAACAAATATGCAGAAGACTATAAATTTGGCGATATATAGATTCCCCCCAAGACACAAACATCTTGCAAGTGGATTTAACACAGAAAAGTGACTGGTGCTAAAGCCATGGCCTAAAACTCAGTGCCAAAAAATGCATTATAATGCCTTTTGGAAAACTGTTAATGCAAGTTAATTACTCCATTAATAAAACACTCCTAAGAGTTGACCTAGTAGTAAGGGCTCTGGGTAACATCTATAGACAGCAATCTGGCCTTGGACCAACATGTAGCTAAGATAAGAAAATCATTCTATGTCACCCAGCTTATAGGTAAGGATATGGCATCCAGGTCCAAGGAAGTTATAGTACCACTCTATTCAGCTCTTATCAGGCCTATCAAGGAATACAATGCCCCCTTTGGCACATATCTAACCAGACACGTGCAATGTTTGGAATGCTCACAAAGGTTTCTCACCAGGAGAATTCAGGGCATGAATACCCTGCCCTATACTGATCACCTAAAGGCTCGGTCTCTGTATTCACTCTTCTAAAGCTGCTGACAGGGGCTCTCTGGCTAGCTTACAGGGCTTCCTCAGACCCAGCCTGATGGATCTTTTGCACATGCTCAAAACATACAGGACCAGAAACACTATATCCAGGGATCTGAACTTCACTTATGACTTAAACAGAACATGCTGGAGAGATATATGTACACCTGAAAGGATCCCCACACAATGGAAGACGCTCCCCATCCATATAAAATTGAGTTCATACCTCAACCTATTCAAACAAAACCTTGACAACTGGATGAGAAAGCATAAATATACCCCTGGTCTGGCCCCCATGTCCCTTACGGACAGAGGCCATCAATAAGAAAAGTATTATCCTAACACTCCCACACAAATCTTTAACTACCTACCTACTGACATGCCCCCATATGATACTTGCGACCCAAATAGTTTGGGTGCATGGCTACACTTATAAGGGCCCTAGTGGTCTTTAGCTTAATAACAACCTACAAACCAATGAACCTATGAAAAATTAATAACATTTTGGTATAAATTGTTTAATCTCATACAAACTACAAAAGCTAGTCCACAAATATGAAATCAGCAATTATGTTGTTGTCCCAATGAGGACAAGAATCCACTGGATATGATTTCTTGTCATCCCATATTATTTTTTAAACACCTTTATTAAATTATCACTTAAGACTTAGACAAACACGTCACATGTTAATAAAAAAGAAATAAACCATATTAACATTTCCCACTTACATGCATTATATGTATTTCTTTCTTTTTAACTCCCATCAGTACAGCATTACATAAATTGCTTAATTCCTGCTTTCCCTTAAACCTCACTCCTCCTCCTCTTGATCATTATTCTGCATGTATTGTTACCACAATTTCAAATTATTTCTGTGAAATTTTCTCCTTTCCTTTTTTAAATATCCATCTTTCAATTCTTTTATCTCTTTTACAACACTCAATACTTCAAATGCACTTGGTTTAGATTCTGATTTCCATTTTTTAGTAATTGCATTTTGGCAACCAAAAGAATTAAACTTAGTAAGGTTTTACTATGTCTAGGCAAAATTCAGATCCTATGTCCCAGGTCAAAAGAATCACTTCATTAGTTACAACCATTTGCTCACCCAATATTTCTGACAGAATACTCTGTAGGGAATTTTAAAACCTGTCAACTCAGTACATACCCAAAACATAAGTTCCCTATAAGTCTTGTAAGATGTGTTGATGATAAGAAAAAAAAACATATAAAGGATTAACCTGCCAAACATTAATGGGTACATGCATCACAAAACCTGGAAACAGACATTTAAAAAAGCGGCCACATATCATAGGTCTTACCATAATAGTGACACTTTCCATATTTCACAGGTATAGATAGAAAGGAAAGATCATGTAATTATATTAAGAAATGCAGAGTGCAGATAGCAGTATAAATGGAATTATGGGAACAATACATGGAGGAAAATGTTTTGGAGGAAGAATGATGAAGTTTAACAGAATTTAAGAACTGAACAATCTATGTAATATTGGTCTGATTATATTGTATAGAATAATACATGCGATCTATAATGTTGTAAATGTCAACTCATTTTATTTGTTTTTATTTATTTATTTTATTTATTTTACATTTGTTAACCGGGAGAGTGCGATTGGATACATGTCCATTTTCAACGGAGGCCGGGGGAGAAAAGCCCTACATGTGCAAAAAAGTGACAATCAATATTAATGGTTACATTAAAAATTTTAAAATGTAAAAATTTAAAACATAAGTGATTATATATATATATATATATATATATATATATATATATATATATACACATGGTTACACTGAAATTTAGCATCTTTGTAGGTTTATAGTATGAAATGTATGAAATATATACAGAAATCATTACACAGCATTGGAGTGTATATAATGACATGTTACACAGACTGATGTCATGGATGACAATCAGGAAAAAAAGGTGATTAGTTAAGAAGGGAAGTTGTTAGAAATTAGATGTAGAAGGGTTAAAAACATAGCCTTAGAATGACTAGGATAGCAGGTTATCATAGAAGGGTTAAAAACAAAGCCTTAGAATGGCTAGGATAGCGAGTTATCATCCTTATAATATTGTTCTAAAGGTTTTTGAGAAGTGTATATAGTCTGGGTAGGTAAGGTTTAGAAATTGTATTCATATAGGTTAGGGAAGTTATTATTATCAGGTATTTCACCTATTTGAGTTGTGTTTTTATTGGGTTAGTCTGGGTTTAGACATGGACATAGCCAATGCCTATTTAGATGTTTCTTTAGGGATATTTTGAATTGGGGTAAGGAGGATGTAGTGGTAAGATCTGGGGGGAGAAAGTTACATTTTTTCCAGCAGAGTTGGAGAATAATGATTCTCTGGCTGAGTTGTTGGCTTTGGCAGATTGTACTTGCATTTTGTTATATGAGTGGAGGGATACTAGGTTGCTGTGGGGGTGATAATATTTGTCAGAATGGGTGTACTGTTAGGTTGGTAGAGGATTCTATGAATACCTATGAGTTGGTTATACTGGAGTTGATTGGGTAGTTCTAGTCAGTCTAGTGTTTGAAGATTTTGACAGTGATGGGTTCTGTAGGTTGTGCCTGTGGCGAATCTAGCTATATTGTTATAGCAGCTAGTTAATTTGTTAAGATTTGCTTTGTTTAGGTTTACGAGGATGGGTGAGGCGTAGAGAAGGGTCGATAGGAGATGTGTTCGAACTATGGCTGTTCTGGCAGGTGGGGTTAGGAATTGTTTAATCCTATACAAGGAGCCTAGTTTTTTGTTAACTGTTTTGATGGTTTTGTCTATATGAGCATCATACCTCAGATTATCAATTATTACACCAAGAAGTTTTGTGCACAGTTTTGGAGAGATTATGGTGCTATTGTTAGATGAGATTGTAATATTTGGTGATGTGAATTTATGGGTAGGGGAGAAAAGTAGTAGTTTGGTTTTATTCGGATTCAATAGGAGACGGTGACTATTGAGCCAGTCCTCTACTTTGTTGAAGGTGATTTGGGATAGCAATTGTAGTTCTGAGAGGGTGGTGGCAGAGCAGATAAGAGTAGAGTCATCTGCATACTGAATACATGTTGCATCTTGGATAATGTTGGGTAGGTCATTGAATATGGAGAAAAGGAGGGGGCCTAATATAGATCCTTGGGGGACACCAAGGGTGATTTGTAGAATGGGGGATAGATTGTCTTTCCATAATACAGCTTGTTGTCTGCCATGCAGGTAAGAGTGGAACCAGTTGATCACTAGGTTGTGTAGGCCGAGTGATTTTAGTGTGTCTAGGAGTAGGTGGTGATTCACCATATCAAATGCTTTGGATAGGTCAAGAAAGAGGGCTGAGGAGAGCTTGTTGTGATTACGGTTTTGATTTATTGTGTGAGAGAAGGAGAGAAGTGCTATAGTGGCACTATGGTTAGGTCTAAATCCTTGGTGGGATGGGGCTAGGAGAGTGTTCTGGATAAGGTGAGTTGGAATTTGCTTATGTATACATTTTTCCATTATTTTGGCTAAAGGAGATAGGATGGCTATAGGTCTATAGTTTGAGAATTCAGTGGAGTTGCCCCCTTTGTGAAGTGGAATAATGTGGGAGATTTTCCAGATGGAGGGGACATAGGATTCATGGATAGTACGATTGATTAAGATGGAGATAGGGTATGCTATTTCATTAGCAGCCTTTTGTAGAAATTCTGCAGGGAGTAAGTCTGCTGCCAGGGTGGTGGGTTTCAGTTTCTTAAGTAGGGATTTAATATAGTCTGTGGGGATAGGATCAAATTTGAAGGGAAGTGCATTTTCCAGAGTGGGTGAGGTAGTGTTGGAGGTGTTGGAAGCTTGGTTATTAGCTAGGGACTGAACTGTTTCTGTAAAGAAAGTATTAAAGGCCTTTGCTACACTTTTAGGGGGTAGATGTAAGGTAGTTGAGGGGGTGGGGTGAGGATTTACCTGGATGGAGCAGTTTATTAAGGCCTGACCAGAATTTTTGTGGTTGATTTTGGTACTTTGTCTGTAAATTGAAATAGTAGATTTGTTTGTCTAGCATAATGGATTTATTTGCCTCGTTTCTCAATTGTTTGTATCTAATGTGGTCTTGTGAGGATTTGGTGGATCTCCAGGTGGTCCATGCTGTGTTTCTAGCAATTAGCTTTTATCTAGTACCTTTGGTTAGCCATGGAGCTATTTTGTTTTTCGTTCTAATAGTTCATTTGGGAGCATGCCTGTCTAAGATGGCTAGGAATTTAGCATTGAAGTCTGAGACTGCTTCATCAAGGGGAAGTAGTTTCAGATTGGACCATTTGCATGAGCTAAGTTTGGCCTGGAAATTAGGTTAAAGTTTTTTTGTGTTTCTAATGGTTTTAAAGGTGGTTTACTGAGGCATGTCATTCCTTTTTCTGATTATATAGGTTAGGAAGTGGTCACTCATGTCCTCAGGTAGGATGCCTGATTTATATAACTGGGGTTCGTTGTTTATTACTATCCAATCTAGGATGCTTTCCTTATTGTTGGGCTTATTGATTCTGGTAGGGGAAGTTATAATCTGGGAGAAGCCATGTAAGTTAATATGGGTGGTGGGGAAGTTTGATGAACAGGTTTTCCAGTCAATATTGAAGTCTCCAAGTATAATAGTTTCTTGGGGGGGTTAGTGGATAGCCATTGGAGGGTACTTTCTAAGGTGTCTATGTTGTCACCTGGGGGAATATAAATACATGCCATGTTTATAGCTTTGTGTTTGTTAAGCTGGACTTTTGTGATGAGTGTTTCAGAGTTGCTAGTTATCAGGTTTTGTGGGGTAATAATAGTGGATACTTGTAGAGTGGATTTATACATGATGGCTACTCCACCACCTTTCCTGCCTTGCTGGTCAAGTCTTATTATATTGTAGCTGTCGGGTATAATCTCATTATCAGGGATAATGGATTTCAGCCAGGATTCTGTAAGGCATAATAGGTCAGGGGAATGCATGTCCAGGAGGGCATGCAGATAGTGAATTTTATTATTTATACTTCTGATGTCTAAGTGATAGACTAGTAATGAATTAGGGGCATTATGTGAGCTTCGTAGATTGGTGACAGTGCTATTTGCGAGTTAGTGGTATAAGGTAAGTTTGGGCCTGGGTTAGGGCGGATGTCACCATCGGCTATAAGGTTTGGTTGTGACTTCCTTACTAGTTTGTGGATTTTTAGTAGGAGTTGGTGATAGTATTTAGTGCTAGGGTTTATATAGGTAGCTCGTAAGGGATGAAGAGGTTTTGGAGTAGTAGAATTAGAGAAAAGGAGGGGTAGTAATGGCGTGGGATAGTGTGGTTGGTTGCTAGTGGTGGTAATGGATGTAGGATACTGAGAGCTAGGTAGTTTGCGGTGTTCATAGGCAGTGAGAAGATAAAGTATTACAAGTCGGGTATGAGGTAGTAACGTGGTCTTATGTTTTGGTGATAAGATGGGAGTTAGTGGAGACATTGTGGGGTAAATAGTATTGGTGTTAGACAGTGTAGGTGGGGAGATCCAAGGGAGTGAATTAAGGGAATGTGGTGGGTTGAGAGTGGGGGGGGGTTGGGTGTAAAGACAGAATGTGTTTGGTTGGTTGTGATGTGTGGGGGTGGGAATTAATGAGGGGGTGTGGTTAGGTGAGTATAAATGTAGGAGTACTGGAGGTGGGTGGAAATTGGGGGCAGGGTAGGGGAGCGGAGTGAGCCTGCAGGGCGAATGGAGTGGGAAGAGCCAAAGGAAGGTGAATTTAGAATTAACTTGTTAATACAGTTTGATTACTTTAACATAAATGTAGGCTTGCCTATGTCACAAGTGATAATTCAATAAAGGTGTTAAAAAACAAACATGTTCTTAGTTATCTCTTTCTTCCCCACCACACCTCCTACATTCGCTATCTCCCTGAAGAAAAATTATCTGCAGTCTAGGCAAACACTTCCAAGCAAAGATCCTAAACATTCTGTACTTTGTTGCATACTTGGCAGCCATAAATATGTCTTTCCATTGTTCTCTTGTCAATTGCTTTTCCAGTCTGTCTTCCCAATCTTTTTTAACATCCTCAAATTGATTCTTATAGTTATCATGCAATATTTTATATGCCTTACTAATTATTATTTTTTTTTTACAGCAGCTTCTGTTCTAGATTCAACTAAAAACTTACTAGAGCAGGTCTTTCACTTAAGATTACCCTATTATTTTCTCTTTGCCTATACTCTGATATCAATCTCTGTTAGGGAAGGCAGTCTCTAGCCTGCAGTCCAAATATCTTCTTGGCCTCACCCCTACTCTATTACCTTCTCCTCTCTAGTTATTTGCTGCTAATATCCTGGTTCCTTTGTCAGTTTTCTCAAGTAAATTCCAGTCCCCTCTTGCCTTTTTTTTATACTCCTTCTTGCAGTCATCCCTATTGGCAATTTTTTTTCTCCATTCTTGTGTTGGCTTAGTTCTTAGAATACTCTCTCTGCTACTTTATTAATATATTCTGTATGGTTGTTATTATTTTTAAAACACCTTTATTGAATTATCACTTGTGACATAGGCAAACTTACATTTATATAAAAGTAATCAAACTGTTATTAACAAGTTCACATTTACAAACATTATAGATCATATGTATTGTTATATATCATATAATCTAAGCAATATTATATAAATGATTCAATCCCTGCCTTCTCTTAAACATAATTCCTCCTCCAAAACATTTTCTGCATGTATTGCTCCCATTACTTTTTCTATATAATTTATTCTTACCCTTTTCTAAAGATCTGAATTCCTGTTCTTTTATCTCTGTTACGATATTATTTCAAGTATAGTTGATTTAGATTTTGATTTCCATTTTCTAGTAATTGTTTATTTGGTAGCCACCACAAGTAAACTTAACAAGGCCTTAATATGTCCAGTAGATAATTCAGATCATGTATCCAGCTAAAAAAAAAATAATTTCCTTAGCATTTGCTCACCTAGTAGTCCTGACAGAGTACTCTGTAGGGAATTTTTAAAGTCGGGCAACTCATTACACTCCAAGAACATATGCTCCCAGTTACCTCTTTCTTCTCAATTACACCTTCAACATTTGTCATCTGCCTGAGAAAAAATTCTTTGGAGTTAGCTTGGGGTATAAAAGTATCTATGCAAATAATTCCAGGCAAAAATCTTAAATCTTCTAGATTTTGTTGCATGATTGGGAGTTGTAGATATATCCTCCCATTGGAACCTGTACATTATTCTCCAAGGTACAGTAACTCGGCTAGATTGAACAAACTATATTTCACAAGAGCATGGGTATTTGACACTTTTGAAAAACATCAAATAACTATTTCAGGCCATGTGCCAATAAAGACTAAGAGATGCATGATAATCAAGGAAAAATGCAAATTCAACATTGTCACTTTCTTATTTACGTATTAAAAAGAGGATTTCAAGGAATGGCATATCACTGCATATATCAATTGGCTACAACCAATCCCTCCTGTATGCCAGGCTCAGTGGTTGTCTGCCATGCAATTACTGCATTACCCCCTATTACCAAGGAAATGCTTGGTCTTGGTGCTCTCGGGTCTCACCTGAAGAAAGACACTTGTGTCCAGTAGGTGTAACCAGTTAGGAAATGTCTAAAATAAAAACTAAAAACAGGGGCTTTGCATAAGGATATTCAAGACTATGGAATATTGTTTAGGAGTCTCTGCCCTAAATGAATAGGAGTAAGATGTGGTTGACCTTCAATGGTACAGGAGAATCACATCTGGATTTTCCTATTAGACTTTGGTGACATCCTTAAGATGTCAACCAAGAAGGGACCATCCAGGAGGACTGTGGGGTAAAATGGCAAGTCCACTGCAACCCTCTCTCACAAGATAAGACAGGGCAAGAATATTAACTAACTACAAACACTGTGCTCAAATTTGAGGTGTTCTGGGGAGTAGGAACTGGTGCCTCCTTCCTCACTGAGATCATATGTAGGGATTCTAGGGCCAATTCTGTTATGCTGGATTTTCACTACAGCCTTCTTGGGTTTAAGAGGGAAGTTCAAAAAAACAGAACACTCCTAAATTCTTTTAACAGGAAATGTAATAGAGGATCATGTAGAGACTAGGCTGATGCTGAACATATGACAATGGTGGAAGGGATACTGAAGCAACCACCATCTGGTTTATTGTACAGTGAAGGCCAACTGCTGGAAATCTTAGTAATGACACAGCAAACAGGAAACGAAATGGCAAACTTGATTTTAAAGTGCCAGTTTGAAACTAGGCAGAAAAATCACTACTGGCACAATTTTTATGGGTACAATGGCACTGACTTTGCTGTCTATGATGTTCTTTTTCTACAGCTGTGCAACCTTGGATTCAATATATTTAATGTAAGGAGGGTGGGAGGTACAGAGGGGCTTGTCCCCAAGTAAAAAAAAAAACACTGTCAGATTGAGTTGTCAATAAGTTGAAATCAAGGAGGCACCAAAAGACTGTCTGAAAATAATGCCATCAGTATTGACATTGTTGGTGCTGATAGAGCAAATGCCTGAATATATGGAATCCAACAGTGCAATGTCAGAAAGTATGAACACCAGCAGCACTGTTAAATGCAGTAATATTGGCAGGAAGCCAAATGAAATAAAAGTCTGACAATAGATCCATGTTAATTAGGGACATTGATGCTGAAAGAGTCAGAGGAGATGTGGGATGCAGTTTTTGATGTCCTCACTTGAAATTCTGAAGATTACATTAACCAACTTCTAACCCAAACAATGTAAAAAAAAAAAAAAGGAGTGCAAAGGAAATTGTGTGAGATTGGTATGGAGTGCATGGGACGTGATAGAGCAGTATATGAGTATAAAACTTCTGGCATAGTAGATATCACTAATGTAATTATAGGAATTTTAACAGATTCCCTTTGTATCTGAGGCAGCATCTTTAAAAACAATCAGTAGGCCCTCGAGAGAGTCTGTCTAAGTTTTGCCATAGTTATAAAAGATGGAGCAAAAAAGGAGGAAAAAAATTTAGAAATGATTAATTTAAACCTCTTTTAGGAAGGGTGGAGTTGCAGAATCCCTCTGTAGTAGAAAAGTCCAAATGCTGTTTGGATTTATTACCAGTAGAACAGCCTGAAAGCTTGCTGTGTAGTCTTTTTGCCTGAGATAGCAGACAATCCTTTAGGAAGGTGTTGGTACTATGTGCATCATGGAGGCGAGTTAAATTTCAAGCAAACAGAGCAGAATAAAACTTTGTGCATCATTCCAAAACAGTTTTAACAGTGCATGCGTCAGCTGGAATACCTCACCCATGGGCACACTTTCCAAACAAAAGCTTGGGAGTCATGAAACAACTGGACCTAGGCTCAATGGCACAAAATGAAAACACAAAGTAAAAGGCTAACTTTCCAAAGTTGGAAATAACTGCAAATAAAGTCAAGTAAAAATGAAAAAAAAAATACTGTCCTGAAACACAAATGCACTCAAGTTCTGGGTAATTAAAGTTGAGAGGATGCCTGGGGCTGTTTTTCTCCAAAAGTTCCTCACAAGAGTGATACTTAAGGAGGCATAAGGTTCCAGACAGCTTGGAAAATTTTATATGCAGAGTGAGAAGTATTAATGTGGGCATCGCATCACCATTCCTAGAGGTTTCCAAAGATGGTACTCTTACCGGATCTTTCATTACTTTTCTGTATAAAAGATGTTTTCAAGGTAGTCATGAACTTTGTCAAGTCAAGTTTTGATGAAATGAGAACCAAAATTGTTCATTTCTAGTGAAGGGGTGCTTGACAACATGCAGAAACATGTTTTTTTTAATTTCCTATTTAATTCAGTGGTATAGTTTATCAACACTATTTCTCTGGAATAAATGCCAATGAAAAATTACTGTTTAGCCATATACCAGGGAAATGAACTGCAACCTGTCTGAAATGGATTTATCCTACTTAGGCAGGAAAGATAATGGAACTCTACAAATTGCTGCAGCCCTTTTGTAATATGTTGGTGTATTTAGTCAAGTATAAAGGTCAATTTTGCCCCAGAATTCTGAGTCATATGCTGCTTTTTCTTGCCAGTATTCCTGTAGTGTATTTGCTAAAATGGTTGCCATCCTTGCCTCCAGTACATTACCTGTCATTTCATAGTAATAGCGCACACACTGAAGTGAAAAAAGAAGTTATGTACTCACCATAACGTTCCATCTGAGTAGTTCTACTTTATTTGTCTTCAACCTGTGGGTCTTCGGATCCACATTGGATCCGACAAAGCCGCATTTTTCAACTATGGCTCTGAGCTCCATGCTCCTCCCCTTACCCATAATGCCCCTTGTCTCCCTTTTCCCTTCAGATCGAGTTTGCTGCCTAACAGGTATCAGAAACCCGACCCAATGACACCTTATCCTCAAAACACCAATCATCAAAAAAAGAGCCTTAGCCTGGACAAGACCAAGGATCCCAACAATAACCATCCAATACAAAAGGACATGTCATATCCCAAAGGATAAGGTTAGGGGGAAGGAGGGGGGGCGTTTGAAGACAAATGAAGTAGAACTACTCAGAGGGAATGTTATGGTGAGTACATAACTTCTTTACCTGAAGTAGTTTACTTCATTTGCTCTTCAACCTGTGGGACAGAGTCCCCAGCTACCTAACTCTTGAAAGGCCCTCATGGAAGGATATTCTGGAGCACCACAGAGCCAAAGGATGCTCTACTCCTAGAAACCAAATCCAGTTTATAATGAGAAAATAAAGGTGTGAGATGAGGTCCAAGTAGCAGCTGAACAAATATCATCCAAAGAGACCCTAGACCAAAAAGCCGCTGATGTAGCCATAGATCGGGTCGAATGAGCCTTCACTTTTCCTGGTAGAGACAAACCTCTTTCTGAATAAGCCCGACCAATGCATTGTGAAATCCAGCAAGCAACTGTCACTTTTGAAACAGGTTTACCAAAGAAGGGCTTGGCATAGGACACAAAAAGTTGATCAGACTTGCAGAATGGTTTAGTCCTGTGAAGATAAAACCTCAACTGCCTATGTATGTCCAATAAATGTAATTTGTATTCCCCTTTGTTCTGGTAGTTAGGAAAAAATACTGGCAAATTAATGGTCTGATTAATATTGGCTTCTGAAGCTACCTTGGGAAGGAAGCACGGGTTAGTGCATAGCGACACTTTATCTTTATGAAAGATCATATAAGAAACTTTGATAGAAAGACTTTGAAGTTCTGACACCCTTCTAGCAGACATGATGGCAACCAAGAAGGCAGTTTTCCAAGTCATAAATTGTAGATACACAGATGCCGCAGGGTCAAAGGGTGGAGAAACCAATGCCTACAACAGTAAGGTGAGGTCCCATGGTGGAATCGGGTCCTTAACCGGGGTCTGAGAAGAAAGGCACCTTTGATAAAGGTTTTACAAAGTTTAGATGAAGCCAATGAATACATTTTTACCCCAACATGAAAATTAGAGATGGCTGCTAGTTGGACTTTCACCATAGAGGAACTAACACCCTGTTGAAAAATGCTAGCCAGAAAATCTAAAACTACTGAATGCAGAGCAGTAAAAGGATCCAAAGACCTCTGACTGGCCCATATAGAAAAGCATTTCCATTTACTACGGTAGACTTTTTTTGGTAGACGATTTATGAGCTGCTACCAGAATGGACTTAATAGGAGATGATAGACGAGGAGTCCTAATAATCATGGGAACCTGAGCAGCCAAGCAGTGAGCTTCAGACTGTCCAGATCTGGATGAGGGATCCCTGAGGGATGTGAGAGCAGATCCAGGACCGGATCCAAGGTCCATGGTCGAACAACCAGATGAGACCTGAGTAAGGGAAACCAAACCTGTCCAGGCCAGTATGGGGTGATGAGGATCACAGTGCTCCCCAGCCTTTGGGCTTTCTGTAGAAACTTCGACATAAGGGAAAGAGGAGGATATCCATAAAGAAGCCGGGGAGGCCAAGCATGAATCAGAGCATCTCTGGGGGCTTCCTCTGGTGGGGGGTTCAGAGCAAAAACTCACTGCATTTCGTGTTGGAAGGAGATGCGAAGAGATCGCAGTAAGGAAGACCCCACTCTAGAAAGATTTGTTCCGCTATTGAAGGATTCAGAGACCACTCATAAGGCATCAGGATCAATCTGGTGAGCCTGTCCGCTAGAATGTTGGATCATCCTGGGATGTGCATTGCCACCAGAAAGCGGCCCGTGGAGGTCGCCCATTCCCACACTCTCATGGCGTCTCGACATAAGGGATAAGATCTGGTTCCCCCTTGTTTGTTGATATACCAGACCACTGACATATTGTCCATCTGAATTGCAATCGTTCCCAGAGGAAGATGAGCATAAAGGGCCTGCAACGCAAGAAAAAATGCCCTCATCTCTAGAACATTGATGTGCAGCTAGGTCTCGAAAGGGGACCATATGCCTTGGACTGTCCTTCCTGAGCAGTGCCCCCTCACCCTAGTAGGGAGGCGTCCATGGTCACTGTGATTTTGGGGAAAGCAGGTTGAAACGGACATCCCTTGAAGAGATCCAGGGACTGAATCCACCAGCAAAGGGAGTCCCTGCATGCTTTTCAAATTCTCAGTGGAAAAGCAATGAAAGGTCTAACAGTGACCACTGAACCACCAGTGTCCACTGCATGACCCTAATATGAAGGCACGCCATTGGAAGAAGATTTATTGTGGCCGCTATGGAACCTAGAGCCCTTAACACTGCTTCAGCTGTTGGTAAATGGGTCTGAAGAATGTGTAAGACATGTAACCTCAAGCTGCGTATCCTGTCTCACGTGAGGAACACCTTTGTTTGTATTGTGTCCAGCCGTACCCCAGTGAAATCTAAAATCTGAACCAGGAGAAGAGTAGACTTGTTCATATTGATTGTAATGCCCAACTTGTTGGCTAGCTGAAGGAAGGAATCCCTGGCCTGACATAGTAGATGCTCTGAAGGGGCAGTAAAGAGCCAATCATCCAGGTATGGAAAGACCTGAATTCCCTGAAGCCTAACGTGAGCCGCTACTACCGCCAGGGGCTGTGGTGAGACCAAAGGGGACGGCTCGAAATTGGTAATGATTGGCTCCCAGGTGGAAGCGAAGGAACCTCTGGGAGCGCGTGTCCCTCTTGATGTGATAGTACATGTCCTGGAGGTCGATCGAGTAGATCCAGTCTCTGGCCTGCAGACAGGGCAAGATAGATTGAATTGTGACCATCCGGAATTTTGTCTTGGTTACTGATAGGTTAAATTTGGACAGATGCAATATTGGTCTGAGGTCCCCTATCTTTTTTGGCACTAAAAAGAATCTAGAATAAACCCCGGATCCAGACTGGTCTGAGGTGACCAGTTGGATGACTCGTTTCTTAGCAGTGAGACTACCTGCACTGCTGCCTCCGCTATGTGGGTGGAACATCCAGGATGTCTTTGTTGGATGGGGAGGATCTTTGAACGAAACGAAATATCCTCTGGATATGACTCGCAGCACCCACTGATCTGTAGTGATGGACTCCCAGGCTAGTGGGTATAGTGACAAGTGACCCCCGACTGCCTCCAGAAATGGACAGCCGGGCAACCCCTCAGGGCTGCTGCCTGGGTTTATCCGAGAAAGGTTCTCAGGACCCAAAATTCTTAGGACTCCCTCTGCCTCTAGGGCGGCGTTTATCATATCCCCCTCTGCCTCTGGGGGAAGGCGAGTCCTGAGCATCCTGGGAAAATGCCTGAGACTTGCGGAACCACATCTTCTTCTGGCCTTGCTGGTTCCTGGAAAAGGACCTTTGAGGTGGTGAGAAGTGGATCCCGATGGCAGACAGTGTCTTCCCGTCCTTCTCGCTCTGGACCAAAGTCTCTCTGACCATGTTAGCAAAAAGGGAAAAACCATCATAAGGGGCAATGGTAAAAGATGCCTTGAAGGGCTCCAAGAACTGACATAAGTGGAGCCAGGCATGACGCCAGATGGCAACACCTGGCACTGCTGCCCTTGCGGCTCCCTCCATGGCATGGAAGAGCAAATGCATAGATGTGTTGGCTACAGCTTTTAGGGTGGCCATTCGTGCATTGAACATTTTCCTGTCCTCTGCTGACATGGACCCTGGGGTCGACTCTGTGACTTTCTTGACCAGATCTCTCTGGAGTCGAATGACATGCACTATGTAGTTCAGCACCCTCATACAGAAGGTTGCTGAAGCATAAACTCACTTCCCAAAACAATCCAACGCTCTCAACTCTTGGTCAGGTGCATGGACCGTGAAGCTCTCCTGGGTGAGTTCCTTTTTGGTGGCTGCTGCCACCATCACAGCATCTACAGGGGACCCCTTGTGCCAGTCTAACTTGTCCATGGGGGGGACTTAAGACTTTGTCCGAGGACTTGGGTATTGGTTCTACGGTGTTCGGCTCCTTCCACGCCCTAGATGTTATCAAATCCACAACTGGATCGGTAGGAGGGGACACCCAAGAGGTAGATGGGCCTGAGCCAAATGCCTCCAGAAACATGGACTCGTCAGAAGTTGGTTTTGGGGTGGACCACCGCCCCCTTTGGTGAAGGATCTCCATGATGTCTCCAAAGGAGACATCCTCGGGGGTGACCTTGGGGAACTTTCCCCTTCATCCAGGTCCATGTCTTCAGTGAGGGACTCTGGAGGAGAGTCCAAGTGCCTCCTTTTACATGTATGCTTGTGCGGGGGGCTCCTCAGTGGGACTGTCTGGGGAGGTCTCGCAAGCGGGTTGTTCCAAGGGCAGAACTTCCTGGGGCACTACGGCTGCAGGCTGTCCCTGAGAGGGCAAGATGGTCAGAACCACACTTAAGGTCAGTGGGGGTCTGGATGGACTCCAAAGATGAAATGTTCAGAGGCCTCGACCCTGCAAGAACCCTCTCCACCATGTCGAATGCCGATGGGGAACGGACCTCCTGGGCTGACCTAGCGGAAGCCACACCCCTCTGATATGACTGGAGAGCCGGAGCGGAGCCATCGAGGGGAATGCTTCTGTCCAACAAGCACGGAGCAGAGAGCACTCCCTCGGATCCGACCTCAAGGCTACAGCTCTGAGGCACTGGCTGGTGTCGAGGTACGGGGTACCATCGGCGCCGACTCCTCGACTCCGATTGTCCTCAAATCCAATGACTCCGAAACCACAGGTCAGATTGGAGAAGGAGTGATAGGTCTAAACAATGGCTGGGAGTCACCCGATCCAGTGGGAGAAGGCCCTGGCAAGACCCCCATCTGGATTTGAGTGCGGATAAACCTCCGCATCATCTTGTCCATCTCCGCTTCAGACAAGCTCAGAGTAGAGTGGCAGGACGCCGCCAAAGTAGCCTGGGAAAGCCGGTGTGGGGAAGGCCTAGGGGGTGACCGGCTTACCTGTACCTCGGGCTTAGGTGAGAATCTGGGGACCTGAGCCGAGGTGTCGCTGGCCTGGAAACAGGCTTAACCTTCGGCGGGGGGAGCCGACCTCTGACAAGTGGTCATGGGATCACCTGCAAGGCCGGTCCTTCTTGGCTTTATCCCCTTCCCCGGACCTCTTGGCAGGAGGGGTGAGTCCCAGAGGCCATGGAAGTGGAAGACAAAGCAGCAGCCACTGCTTTCCCAGCAGGGGAAGGTGGGACCTCGGTCCCAGCAGAAGAGAGCAACAGGCCCTTAATGATCAGTTTGTCCCGCCTGTCCTTAAGTGCCCTGGGATTAAGCCCATTGCAAATAGGACAGGGAGACTAGAGGTGAGGCACCCCCAAGCAAACCACACACAGAGTGTGGCCATCTGCTGGAGAAAGCTTATGGCCACACTCTGCGCACCTTTTGAAGCCTGGCTTCAGGGCATTCGCCATGCCTTAGCTGGCCCAAGACACACACACACGCACACACACACACACACACACACACACACACACACACACACACACACACACACACACACACAGATACACTCTCACACACACACTCACACTCTCACACACTCTCTCTCTCACACACACACACACACACACACACACACACACACACACACACACACACACACACACACACACACACACACACACACACACACCATGCAGAAGGAAAAGAGGGGAGGAAAGATAGCAAAGCCTACTTACTACTTTTTTTTTTCTTACACTACGGAGAACCCCGAGAAGGTATAGAAAAGGGTTGAAAGAGAAATTAGATAAAGAAAGGCCAAAAAGGGAACAAATTACTATTTCAGAAAACTCGCAAATGCTCTGGAGCTTGGACCATGCTGCTTCCTTTCAAGTGGCAAATGAGATCTGAAGGGATAAGGGAGATAGGGGGCATTATGGGTAAGGGGAGGAGCATGGAGCTCGCAGCTGTAGATGGAAAATGCAGCCGTGTCGGATCCAATGTGGTTCCGATGACTCACATGTTGAAGAGCAAATGAAGTAAATTACTTCAGATTTAGTTGTTTCATAGTAACAAGTCAAGAAGCTTAACTATGAGATTAATTTCTCTATTCATTGTTGTAGTGTGCTGTACCAATGTGGGACAGATTTCACTCCCATACAGCAGTAATGGTAGAGTGTTGTATGGAGTGAAGCCAGATAATAGAGAGATCCATTAATTCATCTCACTGATTACGGACAAAGAGATTGAAGAGAAAAGTAGAAGCATGGCTAATGTATTTACAAAGGATACTAAAAGCATAAAAAAGTTAAAACAATCTGGAAAATTATTCATGGTAACAAATGTCTGTGCAGTATTTTGAACCAGGGTCCACCTTTGTTTATAAAAGACAGAAGAACTTAAGAAGCTGCAGAGAAAAAAAATGCTAAGAAGAATCCATCAAAATCAAAGGGACCTTTTATTGTGACCCATCTGATAGTACATTTTGCAGCTGCATGATCAATGACAACCACTTTGCGGACCCCTTCAGCAATGGAATCCTTCAGTTATTCCACCAGCAACTGTAACAGTACACATTTAATTTACAGAACAAGATATTCTTCTACCAAAAATTTCTAAATAAGCAAAATAATTCTAAGTTTAAAATAATGCAGTGGTCAACATTTATCTGCTGTTAAAAGAAATAACATTAACATCTCTCTCCTAGCCAAACATGCAAAAAGTATGAACCCTCCAGAAGGAAACATTAACACCTTGACTGAGAAAAAAGAACTCCAGTGGTGGATTAGACTTTAGACTAATGAAAATCTTTGGCTAAATGTGACTGCTTCTCTTAAAGGCACCCTGGAATTTAGGCCCATCAACCACAAACAGTTTTACTAAGAGAACATTAAGGCTATCAGATATCAGACCAGGCTACCTCTGTGTTCACTAGCACTTCTTTCTTTACTGTCCGGCACTCACATTAGTCAACCAGTTTCATGATGCTACACAGGATTGGTTTACTATTTTTTTAACAATCTAGTTTATAATAGATAAATACTATTGCTATTAATGGATAGCCTTACCATAAATGACTAATTGTTGATCACAATTACAAGTTATTTTTGCCCCATTTTACTATTTGTTCTTCCATTTTATTTATATTTTCTCCACAAGACAACCACAACATCGGGATTCATCCTAGATGAAACAGGTTAAAAAGATCAAAGTACCAGTATCCAATACACTAACAGGTTAGAACCTTAACCACTTTGAGTGTAACACTGCTAACTTAGCCCTGTGTTCAAACCATAGGCAAGTCTTACTCCTTCTGCCCTTCATATTGAATCTGAGATTGTTCCAGTTCATAAAATAAAGGCTGTAAGGAAAGTTCAGAATTTCAGTAACTAAGAAAAGAAAAAAGAAAAAAAACAAGAATAAAATAACATAAACATAAAACATAAATATTAAGAGAAGCAGTTTGCATAACCTGACTGCTGTGCGATATAAAATAAGTCATATAAACTGAACTCCTATATGGTAATATTATCTGATGTTGTCCATTTCATTCTTCCTCATTGATGGGTCCTACGATCCGATATCAGATCCAATTTGGCCACTTCACAAGACTTATTATCCGAGACTCAAGCTCCTCCCTCTCCCATGAGGTCTCAAACTTTCTCTAACTCCTCAGATCTCATTTGCCACCTTCCAGCACAGATGTGGTTCAGTTGCATCAAGTGCAGATAAGTGATGCTTACTTTTTTTGTCTATTTCTATTGAACTTATTACACTGCTTTGCACTTTGTTAAACCTTTTCGATAGCCTTTTTCTTCCTATCTTAACTAAACCTCCCCTCCTAAGTAGCTAGTCTTCACATGTGTTAGGGTTTCACCAACTCCCCCCACACTCTCTTTATTAATCTGACCATTGGTCAATCTTTCTCCTCGTTTCCTCCTTCCTCTACTAAACAAAAAATAAAACTTTGCTTCTTTTAGTTGGTATCTTCTTTTTGTTGAGAGTGTGTGTGTGTGTGTGTGTGTGTGGGGGGGTATCCATGTGTAAATGGTATGGCTGATAAACCAACAGGATTCAAAAGATGCACCTCTTGTGGACAGAAGATTCCAAATTCGGATGACCACAAGAGGTGCGTCTACTGTCTCGGGCCTGGACACTTAGAGCCAGACTGTGATATTTGTGTGGCTTTTAATCCCTGCACCCTATCAGACCATAGAAACAAGTTAATTTTGAGAGGTCTTCTATTGCATTCTGGGGCTCAAATCCCATGAAACTTATGACTTCTTCTAAGGAGTCTAGGAAGCATACCCCCTCAGCATCCCCGGAGACAACAGTTGGCAGATCCGACTGCCTCATATCCAGTCATTATCCATTCTTCACTGGATCCAAGAAGTTCCTTGGATCCAACAGAATCTGGACCTACCATGACAGTTACTCAGATCTGAACCTTATTGGGTCCTAAGACTTTGAGTCCGAGCACCCCTTTGGATCTGTCGGACATCATTAGGATCTGAAGTTCCCTGTCTCCGAGCAAATCCTCCTCAGATCCAAAGCCTTCAGATCAGAGGTCTCAAAGCCATACACCAATTCGGAGTAAGTCACCATCCTCAGTTCCAACTACTCGGACCAGTCATTCCCATGCAAAGTCTACTCATTCCTCAGCCTCCTCTAAATCCTCTCGGCTTTCATATTCAGATATGGACATGATGATGCAGAGTTTCATCAAGGCTCAGATTCAGTTGGGGATTTTGCCATGCCCTTCCTATACTGGATCGGAAACCCAGGATCTAGTTGAGTCTGAGAGAGTCATCATCAGAGCCGAGGATAAATCTTTCATCGACTCCATCACTGTCCCAGACCAGCTCTGCTCTGATGCTTTCAGAGCAGAGTGGATCCTGGACTAGAGACATTGTCGCCAACTCCTCAGGGTTGGTCTTGGCACTGAAATTGTTGGATCTAAATCTTCTCCTAGGGTCTTTGGCCCTCAACAGTTCAGGTCCAATGCTATCTGGAGACACCGGATCCAGGGTGGCTTCTACCTTCTCTCCTTTGGTGGCTTTGTCTACATGGGGGGGGGGGGGTCCTGGCATTATCTGCTTTTTAGATAGCAGAGAGGACTTTCACCAGAGTTTGAGATGCATTTCCTCATCCCCCTAGCTCCTACACAATCACCTTCTGATCCGAGCTTTGGGCCCATTCATCCTACCTGTAGTTAGCCTCTCCAGGATGGCCTCCAGGCCTTTCCCCCATAGAGGTTCCCCTTTCCTCTGATCCTACTCCTGAGCATCCCACAAGGGAAGTTCTGTAGCAGAAGTCCTTGACTGAAGACACCAACTTCAATGAGGAAGAAGGGTTCCCCCGATCTCCACCCGAATACATCTCCTTTCGAGATATTTTAGAGATCCTGAAGCAAAAGGGTGGATGGTCACCCCAGTCCCATTCTTCTGAGGAGTCGGTTTTCCTGGAGGCCTTTGGGACAGGCCCATCTACATCCTAGGTGACCCCACCAGTGGATGAATTTATTGATTTAATTTCCCAACAGGAGTGGAAGGAGGCAAATACTGTGCAACCCATATCCAAGCATGCAGAAATAGTACCTCAGCCCATCTACTGACCATTTACATTGGAGCAAAGGTAACCCTGTTGATGCCACTTTGGTGTCAGCAGCCACCAAGAAGGAGCTAGCAGAACACAGCTCCACTGTCCACCCCCCCGAAACAAGGAGTCTTGGGAGCTGGACAGATACAGGAAGCGTGTTTATGCAACAGCTACCTTTACATTGAGAGCACTGAATTACTTGGCACATTTCATGTGTCTGCAAAGGGACTTGGTTAAAGAACTTACCAACTCTCTGACAGAGTCCTTGTCAGAGGAAGATCTAAGCTATCTCCCCAATTGGCCACTCTTTCCTCTATCTCTAATTCCTTGATGAAGCTAACTTCTAATGCCACAGAGGGAACCTCTCAAGCAGCTGGAACAGGCATAGCCCTTAGAAGACATGCCTGGATGAGGCTTTGCAGGATTGCAGAACACTTTAAGGTATCCTTCATTAATGCCCATTTTGATGGTCTTTTTGGACCATCAGTTAGAGAAACTCTTACCCACAGCAAGCAGGAGGGAAAAACCTTGTCTGCTGTAGGGATCAAATTTTCTTCCCCTCAGCAGTCCTTTTCAAGGAACCAACAGAGTAGGAAGAAGATGTGGTTCAAGAAATCTCAAGGCCCTTTCCCAGATTCCCAAGAAGACTCCTCTTCCAGAGGCAGAGGAAGAGGATTTAATAGCAGGTGCCACCTTAGAGGCAGATGGGATCTGCAGAATCAGGGCTTCAGAGAACCCTTCTCTGACAGGCCCTATGAGCCCTCCTGAAGCATTACCCGACTGTCCTACTCTGGAGCCAGTCAAGGGCAGATTATCATTGCACCTAGATGCCTGGACAAACTTAACAAATGACAACTGGGTGCTAAACATAATTTCCAGAGATTACTATATTCTCTTTTCCCTTCCATCTCTAAGCCCCATGAGGAGTATCTGCAGTGTGCCACCCAGTCAGAGGGAGAAGTTCATTCAAGAGGTTCAGAAACTTCTAGAAAAAAAGAGTTATTGAAAGGGTCCCGACTGAACAACAAGGATGCGGAACTTATTCATGCTTCTTTTTGGTGCCAAAAAAGTCATAGGACCTGTGACCAATCCTAGATTTGAGCAGTCTGAACCTATTTATCAAGAAGTCAAAGTTCTGCATGGTTATGGTTTAGTCCGTACTGCCACTACTACATGAGGATGATTGGATGTGCTCCATAGATCTCCAGGACGTGTACTATCATATCAAAATACACTCCAGAAGACATCTGTGCTTCTGGCTGGGAGCCAGTCATTACTACTTCTGAGCACTGCCCTTTGCACTCAACACCACCCCCCAGATGTTTACCAAATGCATGTCAGTGGTAGCAGCTCACCTGAGATGCAAGGATTCCAGGTGTTTCCATACTTGGACAATTGGCTCCTAACTGCACCAACAAGGCATCAGCTTCTTCTAGCCATGAAGTATTTGCTACAGCTTTTCAATCTCCTGGGGACTACGAGAAACTTAGTGAAGTCAAAATTGCTCCCTGTGCAGAACACAGAGTTCACAAGAATGCAATTGAACATGATCATGCAAATAGCGTCATTGCTCCCACAACATGTAATATCTCTGAGACAACAACTTCAGGTATTAATGGATATGCCTATTCCACCTGCTAAGCTAATTTTAAGAGCCCTAGGATCTATGTCAGCTAACATACGCCTAGTACCACTAGCAAGGTTCTTCATGCGAGTGCGAAAATGGACTCTAATTGTTCAGTGGTCCATTCTGTACCAACCACTATCTGTTCCCATCAGACTAACCCTAATTTGCAAGTGTTACCTCCAATGGTGGATTGTCTCAAATGACCTATATCTGGGCAGGTCCTTTTCTCTTCCCCCTCCACTGGCCACAGTAACCACAGGCAATTCCATCTTGGGATTTGGGTGGGGCATTATCAAGGAAGGTTGGTCCAAGGTACATGGTCCCCAACAGAGACCAAGTTGCACTTCAACATCCTAGAGATGAGAACAGTCCTTCTGATGTTGTGAGCCTTTCACAACTGTTTCCCTCTGGGAACAATAGCAATTCATACAGACAACATGTCAGTAGTGTGGTACATCAACAAGTACGGGGGAACCCGTTCGTACCCTTTGTGCAGAGAGGCCATGACAGTGTGGGAATGGGTGATCTCTTCAGACCACTTTCTCATTGCAATGCACATTCCTGAGGAGACCAACGTACTGGTGGACAGACTATGCAGATCTATCTTTAGTCTTCACGAGTGGTCCGTGAACCAATCAGTAGTGAACCAAACATTCAGCCATTGGGGCCAACTTTGCTGTGATCTCTTTGCCTGTTCCCTGAATAACAAGTGCAGCAGGTATTTCATTCTGATCCCCCCAAACAGGAAGTCACCGAGGAATATTCTAGTCTAAGACTGGCCTCCGGGTCTCCTGTATGCTTACCCGCCAATACCTCTAATTCCCAAAGTCCTACAGAAAGCCAGCAGGTTGAAGAGCACACTGATCCTCATTGCCCCCTTCTGGCCTCATCAGGTGGTTCCCCTTCTTACAATCTCACAGCAAATATCCCACATGGATACTGGATCATAGTCAGGATCTAATTTTCCATCCATCAGCACATCAACGTCCCAATCTTGGAGCCCCACAATTAACCATTTGGTTTCTCCACTTCTACTGATTCTAAGAAAGTCCAGGCTAGCTTCCCTTGTTCAAGAGATTATTCTTGCATCCCAAAGCCATCCACAAAGAAGGTTTATAATAGCAAATGGAAAAGATTTTTAATCTGGGCATCGAAACAAAATATTGATTCCTTTTCAGCTCCTGTTTCAGCTCTACTCCTTTTTCTGAGTTCACTTTTTCAAGATGGTGCCAGTTTCTCTACCATAAAATTACAACTGGCAGCAAATTTTCATGTGGGGAAAGATTCTAATTGTTTGTCCTCACTTTCAACATCCAAACTATGTAAGGCTTTTATGAAAGTGGTTTTCCTACTTAGGCCTCCGATAAAATATCCGTCTCCTTGGGACCTTACAATTGTCCTTCAAGGTCTCATTCAGAAACCCTTTGAACCTGCTGACTCCTGTGATATGAAGTTTCTGTCTTGGAAAACCATTTTTCTTGTGGTCTTTACTTCAGCCAAAAGAGTTTCTGAGCTGCAAGCTCTTTCATCTAAACTGCCTTATATCACCTTCTTCAAAGATAGGGTCTCTTTAAGGATGAATCCTACATTTATGCCTAAAGTTGCTACAGAGTCTAATATTAATTGGGTCTATATTAGATCATCAAAACGGCAGAATTTCGAATGATCTAATACAAACCCAATATTGCGAAGGCTGAAAACAGCAAAGCTGCACAAAACCGAATTCTTTCCTAGGGAAAGAATTCGGTTGGCCGTTGTTGTGGCTTCGCTGTTTTCAGCGATGCAGTGGAAAGTTACAGGTTGGGTTAAGGTAAGTGTGTGATTGTGCGGACGTTCAGGTTAGTGCGCGGGTTGGGTGAGTTAGGGTTAGGGCGCGGGTCAGGTAAGTGTGCGATTGTGACAGAATTTGGGGTTGGGGCGGGTTAAGTGAGTTAGAGTTAGGGCGTGGGTGAGGTGAGTATGCGATAGTGACGGATCTTAGGGTTAGGGTCTGGGTTAAGGTAAGTGGATAGATAGTATATGTGCAGTGTTGTGTAGGGTTAGATGTTACTTTTAAATGTATGTGTGTGGATTGCTGATTTTAGTGTGCTTGTGGTGTGTGTGTGTTTCTCCCTGGGAAATAATTTGCTGTTTTGAGGTTTTGATATTGTTAGGGTTCGGGTTTTGCAGTTCGACGTTATGGCATTCAATAATGAGCCATTTCGATGATCTGATATAGACCCATATTAATTGTTCCATTCACCTACTAGTCTTCTTTCCCAATTATTCTAACAAGGGAGAATATATGTTACATTTGCTTGATGTTCATAGGCAGCTGAGTTTCTATCTGCACAGGACAAAGGAATATAGAAAATCAGAACAACTATTTATATCTTTTTCACGTAATCAACTAGGCCAGACATTGTCAAAAAAATCACACTGGCAAAATGTATTACTGATTGTATTTCTATTTATTCTTTGAAAGGCATTCGGCTACCCCATCCTCCAAAAGCCATTCTGCTAGGTCAATGTCCAGTTTGTCTGCCTTTTCAGCTAGGACCTCTATTGATGAAATCTGTGCAGCAGCAACTTGGTCCAAGTCCCATACATTTAATTCTCATTATAAACTGGATATTGTCTCTAAAAACAGAGCATCCTTTGGGTCCACTGTGCTCAGGCATATCCTTCCATGTGGCCCACCCGAGATTTACGTAGCTGGGGACTCTGACCCATCAGTGAGGAAGACTGAAATGGACAACATCAGATATAGAAGTTATGTACTTATCGTAACTTGGCATCTGTGTATCCAATTTCATTCTTCTTCACGTCCCACCTATCCATACCCCAACCTAAGCTGTTGAGAGCTATCTAGAGGAATTAGGAACCCATAGGTTCCAGGTTTGAGCTTGAAATTATGGTGATGTCCTTTCTTTTTTCTATACTTTTATGGATAACTGTCTATAGAGCAACAAACACGATGTGAGGAGTTAGAGGAAGTGTGAGGTGTCACGAGAGAGGAAGAAGCTCGAGGCTCAGATCATAAGTCTTGTATAGCAGCCAAACTGGATCCGATATTGGATCCTAGGACCCATCAGTGAGGAAGAATGAAACTAGACAACACAGATGCCAAGTTGTGGTAAGTACATAACTTCTAATTCTTCTGTATATGTTTAACTGTTTACTCCACATTCTTGCACTGTATTTCCTTTCAAGGATCAGTTTAGATTTTCATCATCTTGTCAGTACTCTGGATCATCTTGATACATTGGTTATAAAACAGGTTCTCGTTTTCAGAGGCATTCCTCTTTTTGACTGCAATAT
This sequence comes from Protopterus annectens, assembly GCF_019279795.1. NCBI lineage: Eukaryota > Metazoa > Chordata > Ceratodontiformes > Protopteridae > Protopterus > Protopterus annectens. The sequence goes on from NC_056746.1 coordinate 292,388,962, forward strand.
AAGTTTTATTAATAAATGCTTATGACAATGATGAATAAGTTATCATCGGAAACCAGGATATCTATAGCAGATTAAGTGCAATACAGCCTTTAAAGTAACAATCACAGGTTTAGTCCTTTAAGCTATAGCTAACACAGTGATATTTATATAACAGTTTTTTCAGCTGGTGGACACATTGGTTAGTAAAGGACCCTTTAGGTACCCCTCGATGCTGGCCATTCATTTCTGGGATGAGCATCCTCCCAGCACTCAGTTTTACAAACATTGCAGAGATTACTGGATGTAAAGCATGAATCAAGCCATTGCAGTTGGTAATTCTCATCTTAAAAGGTTTTTGGGGACTCTCATGACATAGATATTTGCTGTATTTGTGTATTATGGCATGTAAATTTTCTTTTGTTAAGCTTATGTATTCAAATTATGTTTTTTTCAGATTTTATTTTTAACTGTTCACCACATATTAACAAACTACAATGGGATCTGAGAAAGTCACCACTGGAAGGATGAAACCATGATCTCTACTGTTTGTTTAGGAATGGGAACTTTTGTGTTGGTGCTTACATTTAAAATTTCTAGAAGTGACTAGTTGCAAAGTTCCATTAACTCCAGCAACTGCAAAATATTCCTCCACCTCGTCCCCCCACTGGACCATTTTCATGTCCATAAAGCATGTTTTTGCCATTCGCGCCTCTCTGCTGATTGGTAACTCCGGCACAAGCAAGGCTTTTCCCACTGGTTCATTTTCATGTCCAATAAGCAGATTTGAGCCATTCTTGCCACTCCACAGATTGGTAGCTAACAGGCCAATCATACCGAATCAAGAATGCTAATATGGTAGTAGCTCCTGACATATGGGAATTGACCATTACTTCCTATTAGGCTACTGTTTGATTACCATGACAAGACTGTTCATGAATAGGTAGAGGTGCATTCTTTTAGTCCTCTCTGCACAGGATTATGTTTACGCTTTTCTAAATTAGTAAATTCAGTTCTCTGTCGATCAAACTGATTCTTAATCATAATTTTGCTATACGGTTTTCTATTAATCTCTAGTACAAACCCATTTATTACCAACCTTTTCCCACACCCCCCACTCTGTATCACTTTTACTTTGTAAAATCTTTTTTTCCCAGTGTCTGCACTTGTCTCCACCAAGACAATTAAACTATCCCTTCACCTCTCCTATGTTTTATAACTGTTGGTTTCCAATGTAAAACATAAACCTAGCCTCATCCAACTCTATTACCTTTCCCTCTCTAGTTATTTGCTCACAATACCCTGGTACCTTTGCCAATTTTCTCCTGTAAATCCCATCCCTCTCTTGCTTATTTTCTGTACCCTTACTTGCAGTCATCCCTATTGGCAAAATATCCTTTCTCCAGTCCCGTGTTCGTTTAGTTCGTAGAATACTTTCTGCATCTTTATGAATATAATATTCTGAATGTTTTTATTATACTCCTTAAGGATCTGCATCCAAAGTCCCACTTTCCCTTATTTCTTTAACCCACCCTCCCCCACTTCATCCTCATCCTTTTCCATTCTGAATTATAATTTTCTGCTTATATTATATATATGAGCCTTAACTGGATAGATCTAAAATATCCCTTAAATCAGGTAATCCTAAACCACTTTGTTCTGTTGGAAGGATAAACCTATCTCACTTAACTCTTGCCCTCTTACCCTCCCAGATAAATTCCTTCAACTCTTTATTAATTATTACCTACACCTTCTCCACTGGTTGTTAAAAATACTAAAAACATTTCACTGCTGTATCTTACTATCTATATCCATAAAGAAGGGCTTCTAGTTTCTAATTTTTTGTATTATCTTTTGATTAGCCTCTTCCTACACATCCTTAGTTGCCATACTAGAAGCCTTTTTAATCCTTACTCCTAAATACTTCATCTTATCTTGTCCCCATAGATATTGGTATCGCTGAACCATTTCATGCATAGGTACATAATTTATGGCTATAGCCATTGTTTTATTTTCATTACTTTTATAGCCTGAAAAAAAATGAAATGGTGTCAAAATGTTCCACAACACAAAGATGTCCTTTTCTGGATTTATCCAGTACAAAATAATATTGTCTAAAAATAAAGCCAACTTTTCTTGATTATCATACCAATTATATCCTTGAATTTCTGAGTATAAAGTAAAAAACAAAAAGGAAAGAGGACACCCTTACCTGGTTCCTCTGTTCAAATACATCTCATCGAAGAGGAACCCTCACACTTTAATTCAATTAAAAACAACCTCACATCCAGACTAGTTAAAGTGTATGACCCACTGGAACTCTTACGTGTTCAGCTCACCATAAACAGGGTCTCATACCATATCCTTGCAAACTATAGGCCCCCTTTCCATGTCCCAGGAAACCAATACTACCTATCTCATCATACTAGAGTCACTCACCATTCAACCCAATATAATACTCATGGGGATCTCAACTACCCCTCTATAGATTGAGAATCTTACAACACTTCTAATATACAAGCCAAGTGATTCCTAAACTTTGTTAATACCAACATCCTGGAACAATTAATCCATTCTCCTACCATGGGTACAAGTGCTCTTGACCTTGTACTCAACATGGGGGAGCGATATTCCTCACCCAATGTAATGTCCTCGCTCATCAGATCTGACCATAAGGCAGTATTGCTTGAAAGAAACATTAAATCTGGGGATTCATTGAAAACAAAAATCTTTAGGAACTATTCCAAGGCTAACCTCTCTTTACTAAGTGACACCCTTGCTAAATTCCAAGCACCCCCAAACCCAGTAAAGACCATAGCATATGCTGAGCTATTTACAAAATCTCTGTACAGCCATACAGAGTGAGCTGTGCCCGCATGTATTAATAATAAGACAAACTCAAAAGACAAGCCACCCTGGTGAAATCACAATATCAATTGGTTAAACAATAAAAGAAAAAAACTCTTGACCAAGCGTAAGAAGAACAAAGCTCTAAATACTAAAAGCCCCTGTCCAATCCTAACAGGCAAATAAGAGGGTTCATTAATACTTCAAAGGCGTAATTTGAAGAAAAAATAGCTTTACAGGCAACGGGCAATCACAAAGCTTTCTACAGGTATGTCTGTAACCACAGGAGAAATACACAACAATGCAAAGAACTTATTTTAAATGGTATCACCCACACTGAATGGGAGGTCATTGCCAACCTTTTGGCTGATAGGTTCTGCTCAAATTTATCCCCTCACCCCCACAGTAGTCCAAAGGAAATACTGCATACCACAATTCCCCCCCAACCATCACTAGGGAGTAGGTCATCAATGCACCTTCCATGGCCAAAAACACTGTATCAATAGACCCCAATAACATCCTGGGATGCTTAATAAACAGCATGAAACATGACCTCTCTGGATCCCTTGAATCACTTTTCAGCTATAGTAAGGTTTTATGCCCAAGGAATGGAAGATGGCTACAATCATTCCTCTGCCCAAAGGTGGTCCAACCACTGATCTGGGTAACTACAGGCCCATAATTCTGTCCAGCTTCATATGCAAAGCCATGAAAAGACTCATCATGAACATGATAAATGAGGACATTGGTAACCTGCAAACTCCGGATCCATCACATTTTTGTCTTTGTTAAAAGAACATCATACCTATTAAATCTGGTGGACTTTTTTGAGAGGGTGACCAAAGCAATGGATAAAGGCAAGACAGCTTACCTCAACATGGTCAAGGCTTTTGATACAATATCCCACTCAGGCATTATACACAAGCTCACTAATTTAGGTATAAAGCCTTTTATCACTTACTGGATAGCCAACTAGCTCACTGATAGGATCCAGGAGGTCAGAATAGGTGAGGCTACCTCCACCAAGAGGCCAGTTACTAGCTGAGTACCCCAGGGATTGGTACTGGGCCTGCTCCTTTTTGGAATCTATTTCTTTGAAATGGAAGCAAATGATTAAGGATTACGGCTGACTAAATTTGCAGATGATTGTCAGCTGGGGGTGATCATAGACTCCCATGCAGACACTAGCATTCTTCAAGAAGGCCTATCACTAACTAATAGATGCCAACGCCATGGTCTTAAACTCAATGTAAGAAATGTGTAGTTGTACCATTTGGGAAGTCAACCACCCTGGCTAATTACCATGTTGATAATACTGCCTTAAGAATCGACCCAATGGTCAGGGATCTGTGTACGCACATAGACATTAGCCTTAACATGGACCACCATGTGGTCACAGTGGTGAGGAAATCCTTTTATGTTGCACAACTTATAAGTAAAGGCATGACATCTAGGTCCAAAGAGGTCATTCTCCCATTGTACTCTGCCCTTATCAGACCAATCATAGAGTACAATGTTCCCTTTGGCATGTACCTGACCAGGCATATGCAGCAACTAGAATGACTTCAGAGATTCCTTTCAAAAAGAATACAAGGTGTAACAAATCTGTCGTATACAGAGTACCTTAAAGCCCTTTCCCTCTACTCAGTCTCCTGTAGATTGCTGAGGGGTAGTCTATGCCTGGCTTAGAAGGCATCCACAAACCACACACTTATGAATCTCCTGCATATTCAGAAGTCAAACAGCATCAGAAATACAATGCCTAGGGACCTGAAATTTGTATGTGACTTAAACAGATCATGCTGGAGAGACAGATATGTGTTCTCTGGGTCATCAATGTTCTATTAATGTTGAGTGAAATGCATAATTTAAAGGGACAATAGAAAACAGTTCAGTGAAAAAATTAACTTTGAAATTATGGGAAGTGAATAATAGGGAACAACCTCCCTATCAGCCTTGACACTTTAAAACAATTAATACAGCAAAGTACAACTTTGTTTTGTTTAAAGATAATCAATGCACTTTCTATGATTGCTAACAGGTGATGTTTTCTGAAAACATACAAGGTTTTTTTTTTTTTTATTTGGGAGGGGAAGAGAGATAAGAAGAAAACAGACAGCAATCGATGTAAGTGGTAGCATAGGCTGCAGCATTCTCTTTAGCAAGGGTAACCTTAATTTTTAGGTTAGATAATGCCTATAGGTGCATTTGTCAATTTGAGGCAAATGTTTCCTTCTGGAGGATTAAACTTCAAGTTTTGAAGACGCACATATTTTTTGTGTTTCTACCAAGTTAAAAGGGGATGGAGTGTTTTGTATTTAATTTTTTGTTTGAGAGATTTAATTGAAGCAAAAAGTCTTGAAGAATATAACATAGGTTCAAATGGAGATGAGAAGAAACAAGTGTACAAAAGATCAACCTTACAAATATTAGTATATGCATGTAACACAAAAACTGGAATACACATTCAGAACAACTATTATGTATAATAGGTGGGAACAATAGCTTTTTATCATAATGGCTATGCTGTGCGTATTATCCTGAAATGTGAATGGCCTTACAGGTATAGATAAAAAGGAAACAACACTGAATTATATTAAGAAATGCAGAGTACAAATAGCAATGCTGCAGGAGACATGTTTGAAAAGAAATGAGCATGTGTATTTGACAAACAGAGGATTTCAGAATGGATATTCAGCAGAATATGAAGGACAGAGGAAAAGAAGAATAATTATACCAATTGCTAGAGGGGATCTAACAGAGATAGATGAGGAAACAAAGACAAAAATAGTAGATTTGTGTTAGTAGGGGCTATTGGGAAGGGAGGAGAATTACAATGGCATGTATTTATATTCCACAGCAAACTGCTGTTACAGAGCTTAAGAATATTTTGGGAGAAATAATCAGCTTTCAGCAGGGAATATTATTTATAGGTATGGACTGCAATTGATTTGCAATAGTGAGGATGTATCAGGGGGACCTAGAAAGGACAATATAACAAAATAGGGTAGATTTCTGAAGAAATTTATAAAAATATTTGATATGGAAGATGTAAATTTAGTAGCAGGAACTCGGAAAGAATTTACATATTATTCCCCAAGGTGCAATAACTGGGCTAGACTAGATAGAAATTATATTTCACAGGAACATGTGTATTTAATTGAAAGCTTCAACACACATCCAACAACTATTTCTGATCATGCACCAATAAAAACAGGTCTGTATTACATGTTCGAAGAGTCAGTTCAGTGAACAGCATTTTACATCAAAAATGTCATTCAGCGTACTGTTATAGTGAGATTGCAGTACAGTGAGGATTGGAAAATTTGCCCTTTCCTCACTGTAGTGCAATCTCAGAGTTGGTATATATAATTAGTTTGAGGTGTTTGGGGGGTGCAGCCCCCCACAAGAGCAAGTTAGATGAATGGCATTTTCGATCTAACAGCCGTTCGCTGAACTGACTTTTCGTGGTTGTATTATAGACCCAATAAAAACTAAGATAAAAATGCAGGATAATTAAATAAAAATAAGACACTGATACTTTTCCACATACCTGAGAGGAATTTAATGAATGGGTAGTGGAAATTATTCAACAGTTATTAGAGAAGATAGAAATATCTTCAGAAGTTATAACTAGTGACTGGGATAAAATGAAAATGGAGTTTAAAAATAGGGTTGAAGTAAAACAGAAAGAGATATGGTTAAGAAGTAATAGAAATTACCTAGAGGGGCTGACAGAGGTTAAATTGCTGCAGAATAAGGGGAATCTCACACAACAAGAGGAGGAGTAAATGCACAGTGCCAAAGAGAAAATAAGGGAGTGCCTGGATAGTATGCATGAGTTTAGAAAGATTGCAGTTAAGCTACTATTTTTGATAAGACCTCCAGAGCACAAAAACTTTTAGCACAACAACACAAGCAACAGAACTGGGATGTCACCAAACTTAGTGAACCTATACTAAAAAATATATATAACCAGAGATGCTGTAGAGGTTTAAGAGATATTCCAAAATTTTATGAAAATTTGTATAAATCACAGAAATGAGGAAATCAAGAAAGAGTACAAATGGAAATATTTATGGAAGACTTAATTATGCCAAGGTTAGAGGTAGACGAGGCTCAACAACTAATAGTTAAGGCAGGTGGTGATGATATTAAAATAGTAATGTATAATCAATCTTCAAGAAAGTCTCTAGGAACAGATGGTATTCCTGTGGAAGTTTGGAAATTTTGAGGGATGCAAGTGATAAAGATCTGGAAGATTTTAACAGTATTTTAAAAGGAGGGGAAGCACTAACATCTTTGAAGAAAGCTGTGGTGGCTATGTTACCTGAAGATGACAAAAACCTTTCAGACCCGGCTTCATATAAACTCATTTCAACTTTACACCACAATTATAAAGAGTTTATGTCTTTACTAGCCAAAATTTATAGATATGGATCACTGTGGTTTTGTGGAGGGTGAACAAATATTTGACAATATTAACAGAACAATGATGATCCCGAGGGAAGCAGACTGGAAGAAAATAACTCATCTGTTGGTGGGTCTTGATGCAGAGAAAACATTTGACAGAGTAAGCTGGGATTTTGTCAGTAGGGCATTGGAAACATTTGCATTCCCTGATACAATAATAAGGTTAATTAGAAGGGTATATCAAGGATCAGAGGCAAGAATTAAAGTGAGAGGGTTCCTCTTAGGTAAACTGTGTTTGAACAGAGGAATCGGTTGGGGTGTACTCTTTCCCATTTGTTATTTCCTTATTATTTAGAGCCACTGGCAAAGAAAATAAGAGACTGAGAAATACAAGGATATAATTAGTATGGTAATCGAGAAAAGCTGGCTTTATTTGCAGATGATATTATTTTATACCTGATAAATTCAGAAAAGAACATCTCAGTAGTGTGGAACATTTTGAGACAGTTTTAAGTCTTTTCATGACATACAATTAATGAAAATAAAACAAAGGCTATAGATGTAAATGATGTACCCATACACAAATTGGTTCAGCAATACCCGTATTTATGGGGACATGATAAGATGATGCATTTAGGAGTATGGATTAAAAACAGTTTTGTTAGCTAAGGAAGAAGGTAATACAAAAACTGAGAAACTGGAAATACTTATTTATGGGTATGGATAGTAACGTACACGCAGTGAAAATGTTTTTAGTCCCTTTAGTCTTGTATACAGGTCTGGCGTACTTTTATCAACCGAGCAAAAGTTGTGGACAATAATTAATAAAAAATTGAAGGAATCTATCTGGGAGGGAAGGAGGGCAAGAGTTAAGTAGGATAAGTTGATCCTTTCAATAGAACAAGGTAGTTTAGGTTTACCTGATTTGAATGGATATTTTAGAGCTACACAGTTAAGGCTCATATATAAACACAAGCAGGAGGTTATAATTCAGAGTGGAAAGGAATGATGATGAAGCAAGAAGGAAGTTCAGGAAATAAAGAGAGAGTGGGATTTTGGATGCAGATCCTTAAGGAGAATAATAATCATACATAACAGTGTACTCATAAAATAGAACAAAGTATTCTAAGAACAAAGCCAGTGTGAGAATGGAAAAAGGAGATTTTGTTAATAGGCATGATTGCAAGTAGGGGTATAGAAAATAGGCATTAAGGGGCTGAAATTTACTGGAGAAACTTGGCAAGGGAACCAAGATACTGGGAGCAAATAATTCAAGCAGGAAAGGTAATAGAGTGCAATGAGACCAAGAAGGCATCTGGGTTGCAGGCTAGAGACTGCCTTCCCTACTAGGGTCTGACCTTATTGTACAGGCAAAGAGAGATGAATAAGGGGATTTTAAGTGAAAAAAACCTGCTCTGGGAGAGTTTGTATTTGAATCTATGCTAGTAGGGCATTATAAAATATTGGGTGATAACTATAAGAATCAATAATGGGAGGTCAGAGGAGATTGGGAGGAGAGACTAGAAAAGCAGTTTGCAAGAAAACAATGGAAAGATTTATGTATGGCTCTCAAACATACCTCTCAACTGTCCAGATTTTCACACAATTGCATATTTCTGCGTCATATTTTTGGTCTGCACCTCATAACATTTGTAGTTTTCTGGCAAATCTCTGGGATGATCAGAGGACCAGAGTCACTAAATAATGACATACATTTGAGTTTCAAACTTCATATCCTTCAGTAAATGTTTTCTAACTCAAATCTTGTTATTCTAGCAACTTTCCAAGTTTGTAAGAGCAATATTTAAAATCTGTCCCTATTGTTGGGCCTTTGTCTCCCCATTATTTCATGCTTTGTCCAGATTTCTTGCACTAAAATGTTGAGAGGTATACCAAATATGAAACTAAGTCCAGAAGGTTTAGGATCTTTGTTTGAAAGTGTTTGCATAGGTATTTTAATACCAAACCTAGACTTCAAAGAATTTTTCCTCAGATGGATTGCAAATGTTGGAGTTGTGATAGAGAAGGAAAAGGTAACAAGGAACATATGTTTTGGGAGTGTATTGAGTTGACAGATTTTAAAAATCCACTACAGAGTACTCTATCAGAAATACTGGGTGAGCAAATGACTGTAAGTAAGGAAATGATTCTTTTGAGCTGGGATTCAAGATCTGAATTGCGTAGACATAGTATGGCTTTATTAAGTTTAATTCTGTTGGCTGCCAAAAAATCAATTACTAGAAAATGGAAATCAAAGTCTACACCAACTGTATCTGAGGCACTGGATGTTATAAAAGAGATAAAGAACTGGAAGAGTTGTTGTTGTGTCTTTCGGCTTTTCCCGGTTAGGGGTCGCCACAGCGGAACTCCAGTCCGCTAATGATTGGCAGTAGATTTTTTACGTGCCGAGTTGCCAGCCCTGACGCACAACCTTCAATGAAGGTACGCCCATTCACGCATGTCTCCACGCAGAAGATGCTCTAGCTGAGAATCGAACTGGACAGCATCTTACTGTGAGGCTGGAAGAGTGATCTTTAGAAAAGGGAAGGAACAAATTAGATATAAATAAATGGAAATTGTGGGAACAATACATGCATAATAATGTTCAGGAGGAGGAGTGGTGTTTAAGGGAAGGCAGGAAGTCTGCTTTTTTTGTAATGTTGGAAAATATATGTGATATATATTGTATTTCAATGGGAAAACATTAACATGGACAGTTTTCTTTTCTGTTAATGTATGTTTGCCTATGCCTTATGTGATAATTTAATAAAGGTGCTTAAAAATAGTTGCTTAAGAGCAATCTTTATAAACTCATGCATATTATCCAAATACTTCCTTGTTCTCTCTTTAGCACTTTGCAGTTTAACCCCTTATTTTTTGCAGGATTCTCCTTATTCTGCAATTCTTTAATCTTTCTCAGCCCCTTCAAATAAATTGTATTGATTTTTAACAACACTTCTGTATCCCTGTCTCTTTTATTTCTATCCTATTTTTAAACTTCATGTTCATTTTATCCCATTTACTAGCAACCCCTTCTGAAGAAATGTCTTTTTTTTTAAGAACAATCTTTATTGAATTATCACTTATGATAGGGACAATCATATATTTATATATATGAAAACAAACCATATTGACATATTTTCAGTTCCAAACATAATACATTATATATGATCTTCAAATGAGTCATTGTCAATCTAACATTACATAACTCATTGAATTCCTGCCTTCCCTTAAACTTAATTTCTCATCCAAAACATTATTCTGCATGTATTGTTCCACCAATTCACATTTTTTTCTATGCAATTTGTCATTTGTAAGATCCCTCTTACAGTTTTTTTTTCTCTCTGTTACTATATTTTCTACTTCTACAATGGTTGGTTAGGGCTTTTACAGTGTGACACCCGTGCCCTGGCCCAGCAATCAAGGAACCTCAATCCTCACCACTAACACCAGAGTGTTAGTCCCTGCCCAAGTAGCTGACACACACACACTATGAGAGAAGAGTTTACACAACCACACAGACACTTCTGGGGAAGGCTGGCACAGGTTCTTCAGCTGTGCCCCTTTTTACCCAGACTATACGGTAATAATTACTGCTGCCACCCAGCTAATATTTATCAGCTACTAAAAGGCCCTTAAAAGGGTGTCCAATTATTACTGTGCAAAATTATTATCCAGTTGGTAGTATAGCCCAGGGCTAAAGCTATAGAAGTGGCTTTGCACAATTTTACCAAAGGCATACAAGTACTCTAAAGAGCTTAAATTATCTCTACACAAACCAGCCACAGTTAAAGGGTTTTAAAATATTTAATAATAAATAATTAAAAACACAAGACAATACTTTCTACTACACAGTCAGTGCTAGTCAAGAGAGTTCAGAGATCACACAGAAATACTTAAAATAAATCAGCAGTTACAGTTCTGACATCACAGAAAAACACTTAGTCCTTTCTAATTCCTAACTATTGCTACAAGAAAACACACTTCTAAAATAACTTACTTACATAGAGCAACAGGCAGTGCCGTGAGTTGGATAGTCAGACAAAATGCTTAATAATCTCTGGTTCTCACTGTTTAAATTGAAACTGCAGTTCTGATTAAACATTACATCATTTCACAATTTCCTGGTGTTCCCAGGCTGACAGAAACTGCATTTACATTCTTTTAAACTTAGAGCAATAAAGGACATTCCACATGTAAATTCTGGTCATTAACTTTAACCTTAAAACAATAGGGAGGGAGCCTTCATCTAGCCCGTCCGGAGACGAATTGTAAAACATCAAAGGCAGTGATGAAATAATTTTAATTTCAAAGGACCAACAAGAAATGCTTGACTTAGCTTTCTTTACAGCAGATGGCAATGTTGCCACATTGTTTTAAGTTCAACCTTTCACAGCATAGTATTTCATTTAAGAAGCAAGCCTGCATTTTAACATTTCACAGTATTTACAAATGATAGAATTATGTACCAAATTCTATTTGACTAGGCTGGCAACCTTCACCCATCTCTACCAGTCTTCACAGGTAGCAACCAGAATTAAACTCAGCAATATCTTAGTATGTCTAGGCAATTCCAATTCTGTAACATAGCTCCAAAAATAATTTCCTTAATTACACTAATTTGTTCACACAGTATTTCTGACAGAGTAGTCTGCAGTAATTTTTTAAAGTCTGCCAATTCAATACCCAAAAATATGTTCCACATTTCCTTTTTCTTCCCCATCACACCTCTAACATTTGCAATCTACCTGAGGAAAAATTCTCTAGAGTCTGCATTGGGATATAAAAATATGTATGCAAGCATTTCCAAGCAAAAATCCTAAATCTTCTAGACTTTGTTGCATATTTGGGAGGGGTCATACATATATCCTCTCATTGTTTCTTTGTGAATTGCTTATCCAGCCTCTCTTCCACATCCTTTCTAACCTCCTCTGATTGATTCCTATAGTTATCATGCAATATTTTATACACCTTACTAATTATCCTTTTTTAACAGCAGCCTCTGTTCTAGATTCTACAAAATATCTACTAGTGCTTGTCTTTCACTTAAGATCCTCCTATTCATTTATCATTGCCTATACTATGATATCAATCCTCGACAGGGAAGGCAATCTCTAGCCTGCAGTCCAATGCCCATTCTTCTATGTTTTTGTCTCTATGTCCTTCTGAAGAAATTTCTATCTTCTTCAATTACTCTTGAATAATTTCAAATATCCATGCCTTAAATTCATCTCTTTTTAACAGGTAGGTGTAAAAGTGCCAGTGTCTCACTTTTCTTCATTACCCTGCAATCTTATCTTAGTTTCTGTCTGTGCATGATCTTAAATACTTACTGGATGTGTGTCAAAACTTTCAATTAAATGCACATGTTCCTATGAAATATAATTTCTATCCAGTCTAGCTCAATTATTATAGTGTGGGGAATAATATGTAAATTCTGTGTGAGTTCCTACTAGTGAAGTCACATTTTCCATATAAAATATTTTCATACATTTCTTTAGAAATTTACCCTCTTTTGTTATATTTACCATTCTAGGTTCCCCTGATACAGCCTCATTATTGAAAATCAAGTTCCAGTCCGCACCTATACTTAATAGTCCATGCTGAAAGCTAATTATTTCTCTCATAATTTTCTTAAGCTTTATAATAGCAGTTTTTGGTGGAATATAAATATATTCCAGCATAATTCTCCTCCCTTGCTAATAGCCCTTTACAAAACAAATCTGCTATTATTGCCTTTTTCCTCTTCTATCACTATTGGAGTCCCTCTATCAATCAGTAGGATTACTCCCCTTTCCCTTTGTCCTTGATGTTCTGCTGAATATCCATTCTGAAATCCTTTCTTTGTCAAACTGACTTGCTCATTTCTTTCCAAATGTGTCTCTTACAGCACTGGTATTTGCATTCTGCATTTGTTAATATATTTCAACACACTTTCATTTTTGTGTACACCTGTAAGACCATTTGCATTCCAAAATAATATGGATAAAGGAGCAATTATGATACAAAGCTACTGTTCCCGCCAATAATACATGGCAGTATTTTGAATGTGTATTTCCAACTTTTGTCTTACATGCACATAATAATGTTTATCAGGCTGATTTTTTTATACAGTTGTTCTTTTTAATCTCCATTTGAACATATGTTTCACTTTTCTAGACTTTTCACTTTAATTAAACCCTCAAACAAAAACCTAAATACATTTCCGGAATACTCCACCACTATTAACATATAACAAACACATAAAACCATGTATATTTTCAACAAGTGACGTTTAACCCTAGGGATAGAAACAACTGTCCCAAGTCAGCAGCTGCACCCACAGGCAATTCATAATCTAAAATAAAGGTTACCTATGCTAAAGTGCATGTTATAGCCAGTGTTCCCACTTACACTGATTGCTGCCTTATTTCTTTTTCCTTTCCAGATGTAAAAATCACCTTGTATGGTTTCAGATACCATGAACTTTTAGCCCTAAGACAACGTGCACTGGCTGCCTTTAAATGAAACCAAGCTATGCAATGTTGTATTAACTGAAATAAAGTAGTAAGGCTGCTGGGGAGGCTACTATCTTTTATTCACTTCCCATAATTTCAAACTTTATTTTTCACTAAACTGCTTACCATTGTACCTTTACATTTTGCATTTCCATCTGCAAAGAATTCTTAGAACTCTCAAGATTAATTGCTTGCACCTGCAGTCAGCTCATCTCCATGTAAACACCACCAACTTGGCAAATGGACAGCACATGAACAAAGTGGGACTGTAATGTAATGCCTTCATCCATACAATTACTAGGACTTCATCATAGGTTCATAGGTGTTTACTAGGATAACGATCACAAGGGCCTTTTTAAGCCTAGCCATGCATCCCAAATCTTTGAAAAGTTCTGGTACCCTTGAGAAGTGTAAGCAGGGCTTTGGGAGAGGAGATATTTACAAGTAGGGGCCTAGGAGATGAACCATTTACAAGTTGCCTGTGTCCATTAGAGATATAGGTGCCAAGCCAGGGATGAATTTCCTGTTCCCCATCCAATTGTCCAAGTTACACGTGAATTGGTTTAGGGAGGAATTCTACATCACGTGGATGGGGAGCCTGTTCTGGAGACAGAGAAGTCTCTGGGATACATACATGTCTCTCCAGCTGGTCCTATTTATGCCACAGGCAAGGTTTAAGTCTTTAGAGCAGGTAATTCTGATACTGTTTGTTTTGATGATATGCAGGAAGTCCATCAGAGTGGGGTCTGACAATGCCCTGTATGACAGGCATAGATCTCTCCTCAACAGCCTGTAGAAGACAGAATACAGAGATAAGCCCTTGAGATGAGAACAATGAATTAATCCTCTACTTGCTTAATAAATAGCCGGGGGTGGGAAAACAATTAAGTGAATTAATTGCCACAAGATAGACCATTAAATAATAGTAAGCAAAATGACTGCAAAAGTCCCACATACTGAATGTTAAAACAAACTAGCAAGTGTACAAATGAAGCAAATATACAAATTAAATCATATAATGTGTGCGCAGGACAAATGAAAGAAATGTAAAGACCATGAGGCTAATATTTCAAATAATATTTAAATGCACTAAAAATTCACTGCATATTCCTAACATGAGGGAAGCAAGTGGAGGGTTAATTTATTTTTCATTCTATTGCTGCTAGTCTATTTCTGGGCTGTCCGTTTGCCAGGATGGTGGGGTTTTCTAGCTTTTTAGCTTGGTGGACTCTTTTTGTGGTCATCTTCATGTAAAAGTAGTCAGCAATGAGAAATAACAGTTAGGTTTGCAGATGCATGAAATAATCTATGTACATTTTACTTAGAATGTAGAGAATTCCCCTGACCAACTCTGTTCAGCTGCAGACATCGTTTCCCACTGAGACCATTTGCTAATAGTAAAAAAAAGAAGCAGATATCTTTGCAGATGCTAGAATCTTAGCATTTTTCATAACTTTCATTCTTTGTCTTACTTTCAAAGCCTTTTGCTTATAAAAAACATGTTTATAGCTTAAGCCAAGGACAGTAATCCAGACACCAACCCTTGTACAAACAAGGGAAAGTACTATATTAATTCTGCATATGATGTAACTGTGCACTTTTTTCACTCAAACCCCCAGCATCCCATAATCACAACAGTATATTAACTTAAACTTGCTTCAGTTCTATCTTTCTTTTCTTGTTATAATGTAAAGCCTATATTTCTTACAACTAAGAAAACATGTCTGTTTATTTTCATATCTTGAAACATAATACAAGTCAATGAAAAGGTTCACTCCACATTTAAAATACCACTCACTGTCTACTATATAAAACTGATTTACAATATAACATGCAGTTTATATCATGAAATGATTTATATAAATAATAATAATAAAATGTTTCACTTACAGCTACTTTTTTCCCTTTAGTGTCCTCCTAAACATTAATGACATAAAATGAGGTATATACTTTATAGTTCACCCACACATTTAACAAAGTCAACAAAAGTCCAGTCTTTCAAAGCCCCCTTTTTCTTGCAAATTCGTATTTCACAATTGTGATTAATGCTTTATAGTCTTCCATTTAATCACTAATTTCACTGTTGCTGGTCTTCTTCCTGATCATCTTCATCTACCATCACCAGACACTAGTTCACATCAAAGGTATTCCTGATTCTTCTAGTTATGCATGTTTAAGACGTCTAGCTTTCAAGAAGGGGACCAAAGAAAGGAGGAGATATAGAAAATATTACTGAAAGTTGTGAGCAAAGATGGATATAAAACTCAATGCAGATAGATATCCAGACCTAAATGGTTCTACCTCTTTGGTCCCCTTCTTGAAAGCTAGATGTCTTAAACATGCATAACTTTGGCTGGAACATACTATATATGTATGTACACATACATACATCTTAATATAGAATTCCAATACATATTTTTATAATTTTTATAGAATTACATCTTTACATAGTTTTTTAGATATTTCCATTTTATATATATATATATATATATATATATATATATATATATATATATACATATATATATATTTTTTTATATAGGTTTTAGTGAGTGTATGTTTTTAGAATGTGTTTCTTTAAATGCTCATTTTGTTAATGACATCGTAAATAGAGATGTTAATTGATTTTATAAGTATATAAGCAATGAGGTGGTTTATATCTTTGTCTGAAGAAGCAACTAACGTTGCAAAAGCGCTTACCTCTGTTCACCTTTATGTTTATTTATTAAAGATGCTATTGTGTGTTACCCTGGTGTATTTTGGTTTATTTCACTTTGTTTTTATGCACCTGGGTTTTACCTATAAGCCGTTTTTGTTTTATTTCTCATTTGGTTTTTATTCGGCTTAAGGGCACACGCGTCTATGGAGGATTTACCTACTGGCATACCTACCAATGGTCATCACCAGCATTTCCTAAGAATTTTGGATGTACCAGTTAATCCACTTTTAAATGTGGAATTACATGATAATCAACATGATACTGCCAGTACTCAACGTCTACCGGAATTCCTTATGCAATACAAGAACTTAGAAAATCTGATGTACAAATATAAGAGGCTGCAGTGGCAGCGTCTGCATCTACAAGCCTCACTAGAATCTAAAATCATTCCTCGAGGCTTGAGGGTATTAAATATGCCCACTTATGGAGACGCTTATCCCGTTCTCTTACGTAAATGGCAAGAATTGACTCTACATTTTAGCGCCAAGTACATGGAATTACTGTTGGAGTTTTTTTCCCCTATTGAACTTGAACTTAAATCAGAGATTATTGCCTTGGAATCTAGAATTAATGAGAATTTTTCAAACGATGTTACTATTAATAAAATGAGTGAACTTCAGGAAAATATCATCATGTATGAGAAGAGACTTCAAGCAACTAAACTATCTAAGCTGAATAGGGACAAATGGGATTTTGCTACAAATAATGTTTTTTCGTGGCCGAAGGAAAATACAAGCAGACAAACTTCAGCTTTAAACACTACCAATAATATGCACCCTACCACTTTAAATGTGTGCACCAGGCCGGAGACCGCAAGTAACAGCACTTCCGGTTGTCCGACTTCAGAGATTGTAAATACATCCACCAATTTGAATGCTGGCCCCACTCCGCCTGTTTTACAATTTCCTGTTAACAAATCTAGTGAAATAACCGTCTTAAATGACAAGACAGCTAAAAATGGAGCAATCTCTAAAAAAACGCGGTTTATGGCATCTTCGACAGCATTGCGGGCTCGGACGACCTCTATAGTATCTGGCCCTGATACTCACACATTTAGGAACACAGACAGCGGTTTTTTAGATTCCACCAACAAGAGCGACTTTTCTCTGAAGGCACCTTTGCCCTACAAGACCCGCACAAGAAGTCATTACCACAGGGGACAGTTATTCAAGATGAATCAATCAGAAGGAGCAGTTCAATCTCCGAAAAGGAGACCAACCTAAATACAGGTTTGGTCATAAATATCTCCTCGTTTGAAGTAAGTATTGACCAATTTAATCTTTTAAATAAGGGCCTGTCATTTATACCAGCAAGAAAAGCTAATTTAAGTGAAATGATAAAAGATTTAAAGTTGCTAGGGAGAAATTTATCCTTGAGATCTATGTTTTTAAACAGTACAGAGAATGTGATTGATATATATAAGCATCCAAGCATTTTCATTCCTAACACCCCACCAGGTATCCGAAGGTTTATGGATACCTGTGAGACATCCTTTAGAGAAATATGTGAGCATGACCTTAGTGATTATCATTTTAATAATCTTACTCCTAATGAACAAAGAGTGCTACAAGAGTTAAAAAACTTACAGTCATTAGTTATTAAACAGGCTGATAAAGGAGTGGCCATTGTTTTACTAGACAAACAGTTATATTTACAGCAAATGCATAAACTTTTATTCAACAATGATACTTATCATCTGATTTCTAAAACCATGGTGAATGCTATTATCGATAAAGTTTCATTCTTAATATTTGATTTACTCATTACTGGATTGATAGACAAAGCATTGTTTAAATACTTTAACATTGTAAAACCTATTGTTCCTAAAATATATGGTCTACCGAAAATCCACAAAGATTTGGTTTCACCACCCATGCGTCCTATAGTGTCAGGGGCCGGTTGGTGTATCGAGCCTCTGTCCATATTTGTTGAAGGCACCCTACATGGGCTGTTGGAGAATTGCCATACCATCCTAAGAGACACTAAAATGTTTCTCGAAAGACTGCACAATAGGATGGATAGTATTACCACTGATATGGATTTTGTATTAGTCACTATGGACATAGAGTCATTATTTACTAGTATTCCTAATGCATGGGGTATTGAAATGATCAGGAAATTTCTGACATTGAACAAATGCTTTGCAGACAATAAGGTTCAATTAATATGTAGCTTATTAGAAATTATATTGGAGAATAATATTGTTATATTTGAGGAACAGTTTTTTTGCAGAAGGTTGGCGTGGCCATGGGCACCTCGTGTGCAAATAGCTACGCCAACCTTGCTTTAGTTTGCTGGGAAGAGACATATATTCTTTCTGAGATGAATCCTTTTTTACATCAGGTGTTATGGTATGTACGTTTTGTGGACGACGTTTTTATGTTATGGAAAGGTAATGGTTCGGATTTTGCACTTTTTGTGAATTATTTACATACTACCACTGACTTTTTAAAATTCTCGCATCAGATCTCTGCTGTTGATATTGATTTTCTTGATGTACACATAACTAAATCTGATCTGAACTGCTTACAGAGTAAAATTTTCCATAAACCAACTAGAAAAAATACATACTTACACAAAACTAGTATGCACCCTAGACACATTCCAAAAAACTTACTTAAAGGGCAAGTATATAGGACTCTTAGACTGCATGGTAATGATGAGGATGCACAATTAGCACTACACAGTTTAAAATCTGATTTTCTAGCAAGAGGTTATCATGCTAATGAAATTGATAACACTATATCTGAGGCATGGCATATGAGACATACTAGATGTAGACCCTATTTTAATGCTGCTGTTAATAATTCTTCTGTTACTGGAAACTCTGTCTTGCGTAATAATGAATTTAGGGTGGTGTTTCAGTTTGCTAGCAACATAAACCAATACATTGATGTTGTTAAGAAACATTGGCATCTTCTGCAAGAGGTACCTAACTTGCATGCTATTACTTGTAATGCTCCGCTATTTAGCTTTAGGAACAACAAATCACTCAAACAACATCTTTGCAATAAGGAAGCATACAAGGTTGTTTGCTCCTCCTCACGTCAGGGCACCTTTCCTTGCAGGTTATGCAGTGCATGTCCTTATATCTACAGCACAAATACATATGTCCATCCCACTAGGCACTTCCATCTATACTCCAATACATATGCTGATTGCAAGAGTACTGACGTTGTCTACTATTGTTTCTGTCAGAAATGTCCTGTTTTTTATATTGGTAAGACCAACAGATTATTTAAAGACAGAATTTTGGAACATGTCCGGGATATTAGGAATAAGAAACAATCAAATGCACTTGCCTATCATGTTATAAACACAGACCCTTCACACTCCTTCAAGTTCTTTGTTTTACAACGTATACACAAGAACCTGAGAGGAGGAGATATAGAAAATATTACTGAAAGTTATGAGCAAAGATGGATTATAAAACTCAATGCAGATAGATATCCAGGCCTAAATGGTTCTACCTCTTTGGTCCCCTTCTTGAAAGCTAGACGTCTTAAACATGCATAACTTTGGCTGGAACATACTATATGTGTATGTACACATATATACATCTTAATATACAATTCCAATACATACTTTTATAATTTTTATAGAATTACATCTTTACATAGTTTTTTAGATATTTCCATTATATATATATATATATATATATATATATATATATATATATATATATATATATATATATATATTGTATATAGGTTTTAGCGAGTGTATGTTTTCAGAATGTGTTTCTTTAAATGCTCATTTTGTTAATGACATTATAAATAGAGATGTTAATTGATTTTATAAGTATATAAGCAATGAGGTGGTTTATATCTTTGTCTGAAGAAGCAACTAACGTTGCGAAAGTGCTTACCTCTGTTCACCTTTATGTTTATTTATTAAAGACGCTATTGTGTCTTACCCTGGTGTATTTTGGTTTATTTAATAATATCGCCAGCCTTTTTTCCTAAGATTTTGCTTTCACATTGGGAAATCTGAAATTAAGCTGTTGATCAGTGTATAGCCATTTTGGAAATCCGAAAACCCCAAGAACTTTCTCTAGTTCCCAGAGTTCACCATTATAGAAAGAGGTTTTCAGCTCTTTGCTTAGGATGAGGAGTTTTCCCTTTTATTCTAAAGTTTGTTTACACCAACAGTCCACAATGTGTTTTTTTTCTCAAAACTGTGAATGTATTTGGGGCATATTGGAACTGATATTTCAATGTAGGCATTTGTTTGCGAACCGAAGTTCTCTGCAGATGCAGGAGTGTTGTCCACAGGGGAAGAGGGGGGGGGGGCTTTTCAACTGTATTTGGTCATCGACTAGTTGGAACCAGTTTTATTTATTTATTTGTTTGTTGACATTTGATTACCAGGAAAGACCAACTGGGTAGAAACCCATTTTCAGCAGTGGCCTGGGGAGAAAACCTCCAAAGTATTACCATGCATTTTAAGAACAATAATTTTACGATATTTAAAAATAAAACAAGCACATTTGCAGTTTAAATAATTATAACAAATTAGGGATAATATAAAAACATTGTTTAAGAATCAATACAGGTTATAAGACAATCATTTAATATTTATAGAAATGTTAGACAGTTTTTAGCAAAATTAAAGGTAAATTAGTGTAATCCAAACAGGAATTATAATATGAAATGAGGGAAAGTAGGATTATAGTATATTTAGAGAGAAATTCAGGGAAGAAAATTTGATATAAGTAAGGAAGTAAGTGAAGAAGGGAGAGTAAGGAGGTATAAGGAATGAAAAGGTACCTATTCACATTTAGGGATATAGTTTATCCTGGTTATAAGCAAGAACGGGGTCATATTTTAGCTAGGAAGTATTTTAGAGTGGTTTTGAAAGATGAGAAGGAGGATACTGACCTGATGGATACAGGTAAGGAGTTCCAGGCCTTAGCCCAGCAGATATGTAGACAGACAGGAGTTTCTTTTTTTTTTTTGTCACTGGATCATAGTGACCTACTGGGAACATAGTTGTGTAGAATGTTTTTTATTGCTGGACAGGCAGATGGATGTTGGATAATTTTATAGGTGGTAATTAGCTGTGTATATGTTAGTTGATGAGGCAGTTCTAATGAATTAAGGCTTTTTAATGCTATAAAGTAGTAAGTTCTGAAAGGGGTATTTATTGCAGATTTAGCAACTTTGTTATAGCATTGTTCAAGTTTTAATTTTTGTGAAGACTAGAGGTTAGTAAAGATGGGAGTGCCATAAAGAAGTGTGATGAGGAGATGAGTAGAGGCAAGTGGAGTTTTAGTTGCATCAGTGAGAAAGTTATTGGCTATGTAAAGCATCCCTAGTTTATGATAATTTTTCCTATGCAGTTTTGTATATGCAGGTCGAATGTAAGCTTATCATCCACTATCACCCCTATTAATTTGATATGAGAAGTGACTTCAATTGTTGTATTACCAAAAGAGAGGACTTTAAATTTTGTTTTTTCATGAAAGAAGGATTTGGAGGAAAAAGTAGTAGTTTAGTCTTTTATTTTTTAATTGAACATGATTTGTGAGTTAGGAAGCCATGTTTCAGTGTCTGTGAAAACTTCCTGAATAATTTTCTGGAAGTATACCATGTTGTCAAATTTGGAAATGAGAGTGGAATCATCTACATATTGTATTAGGGTGGGCTGTTGTGTGGATGTATAGGGCTTGTTAACGAAAATGTTAAAGAGGAGGGGCCCAAGGAAAGAGCCTTGTCATACACTGGTGGTGACTGGGAGGTAAGGAGAGACCATTGAGTGCAATTTTAATGACTGATAACAATTGTCCAGGTAGCTTTTGAACCACAGAAGGGTGGCCTGAGAAACACCTAGTGAGGATATTCACAGTTGAAGTTTGCTGTGAAAAACTGTGTCAAAGGCTTTAGACAAGTCTAGAAATAAGGAACAGACTAGTTTAGGAGATTATATCTAATAGAGTCTGACATTGTACCTGTGGTGGTGTATTTGCTAGGGTCTGATACTAGGATTCAGTTTAATAGGGAATTTGATGCCTTGCTATAATGTGTGGGGATATTAATTAGTTGTCTGAAACCATATAGGTTTATGTCAGATGTAGGGGAGTTAGAGTTTATGTCCAACCAATTGACATTCACATCACCTAGTAGTATTGTTTCTTGTGGAAATGTTATGGATATCAAAAGTAGGTTATCTTCCAGTATAGCTGTGTTGTCACCAGGAGGGATGTAAAGGACAGCAATGTATACTTTTTGATAATTGTTTATTTTGAGGAACGCAATAAGAAGCTCTGCTGAAATGAATTTTGGTATTGGTTTGCTGCAAGGGGAATGTGGTAGGTGATGGGAAATATTAAAGCAATACCACCACCTTTTTTCTTTATACAGTCATTATGAATGATATTATAGCCAAGGAGGTATACCTTCAGAGTCATTTATGCTGGGTTTAAGCCAAGTTTCAGTAACAGGGAGAATGTCAGGCTTATGTTGGGTAATCCAGGTATCCAGTTCAGCAGTTTTATTTCTTACGCTTATAACATTTAATGCAGCAAAAATTAGATTGTCAGGGTTGGGGACTGGCTTTTGTTGGGTTAGAGAAGTGTGTGGGAGAGAAGTATCTTTCTGTTCAGTATGATAATTGGGGAAGGCTTACGGTGCACATCTTTTCCTAGAAGAATTTTAGTATATTGGGGGATTATGCATACTTGTTTTTGGACTGGATTCTTGCACTCAATTTTGATTTTAGTTTGAGTTGAAATGCAGTTAATCAGTCTATATTTAAAATAAAGGCAAGAGGCAATATGAAATAGGTTTGGCGCAATGTGTGGAGAGTGTAAAGAGGAAGTATGGATAGGTGGTTGGAACAGAGTTGGAGAGATCTTGAGACATATTACTGAGTCATGGTAGGATGAAAGATGGCACAGTAGGAGAAGAAGAATTGCGGATAAGCTGAAGAGTAGCATAATTAATGCAGGAATCTGTATTTTATAGATGGCAGGTAGTAGGGAAGTAGCAATGAAGAAGGAAACAAGAAGTTGCAGGGCAGTAGGAGATTCGATGATGGTGGATTCTGAAAGCTGTTAGAGGATAGTTAAGGAGAGAAGTATTTCCTATAAAAGAAGAGAGTTATGTTGTCCTGGCATCTTCTATGGAATGTAAAGAACAGAGGGGTATGAAAGGCTAGAGTATAATAATGTAGTCAAAATAAAAAGAAAAGAGAGTTTATTTGGGAAAAGTAAAAGATACAATGTGGAATACATATGTACTATTAGGAAGGGTTGTAATTACGAATGGATATAGTGAAAATAATTATGGGAGGGAGAAAGATAGTTTGGAATGGGGCTAAAAATTAAATGGAGATAGGGAAGTAGGAAACAAGAAACAGAACAGGATCTGGAATAAGAGTCACAAGTGAAATATGTAGGAAGTATAAAGTTAGAGTAAGAGGGGGTCAGTGGGAACTGGGAGTAGGGTAAGGAAGTGTAGCAGGCTTCCCACCCTCAGGTCAAATTATAACTGACAGCAATCAGTTTATAGCAAGTACAAAACAATTAACAGAGACACAAAGTAAAACAGGCTTTATGTCATTTTCTGAGGCTAAATAACTGGCAAATGCAGTATAATCTCCTCCTTAGATTAATGCACAAATTATTTCACAGAGACTTTCAATCACAAAGCAGGGCTGTATTTGACTGATTTAAGTTAATACACAGCAAGGTTCTTCATGATAAATGTGCTTAAGTTATACAATGAAGTAATTCTCTGTAAACTTGAAGAAGTAGGACCTTGTTGTGGCACAGCTCCTGCAGTATGTAGGTCAGATGCCGCAGACTATTATACAATGTCAAAATTATCAGTAAACTTGTAGGAATAGGGCCTAGTGACAGAGCTCCTGCAGTATCTATGTCAGATGTAGTGACTGGAGGCTATTATACAATACTGAAATTCTCAGTAAACTTGTAAGAATAGGGCCTTGTGGCAGAGCTCCTGCAGTATCGAGGTCAGATATAGTGACCTCAGGCTATTATATAATTACAAAATTCACAGTAAACCTGGAGGAGTAGCTCCTTGTGGCACAGCTCCTGCAGTATAGAGGTCAGATGTAGTGACAGATAGCTATTATACAATGTTAAAATTATCAGTAAAATTGTAAGAATAGCGCCTTGTGGCACAGCTCCTGCAGTACTGAGGTCAAATGTGGTGACAGCAGGCTATTTACAATGTAAAAATTCTCAGTAAACCTGTAGGAATAGGGCCTTGTGGCAGAGCTCCTGCAGTATCTAGGGCAGATGTAGTGACCACAGGCTATTATACAATGCTGAAATTCTCAGTAAACTTGTAGGAGTAGGGACTTGTGGCAGAGCCCCTGCAGTACTGAGGTCAATTGTAGTGACCACAGGCTATTATACAATAATGAAAATTTCAGTAAACCTGTAGGAGCATGGCCTTGTGGCAGTGCTCCTGCAGTATCGAGGTCAGATGTGATGAACACAGGCTATAATACAACTTGTATGAGTAGGGCCTTGTGGCAGAGCTCCTGCAGTATCGAGGTCAGATGTAGTGACCACAGGCTATTATACAATGACAAAATTCTCATTAAACTTGTAGGAATAAGGCCTTATGGCAGAGCTCCTGCAGTATTGAGGTCAGATGTAGTGATGCCAGGCTATTACACAATGCCAAAATTGTCAGTAAACCTGTAGGAATAGGGCCTTGTGGCAGAGCTCCTGCAGTATCGAGGTCAGATGTAGTGACCGCAGGCTATTATACAATGATGAAATTCTCAGTAAACTTGAGGGAGTAGAGCTTCATTGCACAGCTCTTGCAGTATCAAGGTCAAATATAGTGGCTGCCGGCTATTATACAATGACAACATTCTCAGTGAACTTGATGGAGTAGGGCCTTGTGGCAGACCTCCTGCAGTATCAAGCATACTTCTCAACTGTCCAGATTTTCACCTCATATTTTTGGCATGTTTCTCATAAAATTGTGGTGTTCTGACAAAACACTGAGAACTGAAGTCAGAACATAATGTCAGATATTTGAATTTCAGACTTTGTATCCTTCAGAAAAGTCATGCTAATGCAAAAGCTGTTATTCTATCAACTTTTTAAGTTTGTAAAAGCAATATTTAAAAAGTGTCTCTATTTTTGGGCCTTTTCCCCCAATTACTTGTGGCTTTGTCCAGAATTTTTGCTCTAAGAGGCTGAGAGGTATGCTATCGAGGTCGGATGTAGTGAGAACAGGCTATTGTACAATGGCAAAATTCTCAGTAATCTTGTAGAATTAGGGCCTTGTGGCAGAGCTCCTGCAGTGTCAAATTCAGATGTATCCCTTAGAGGTGACCCAGTGGTCAGGGACTTAGGAGCACACATAGACAGTAATCTAGCTTTGACCGTCACATGTCTACAGTATTGAGGAAATCATTCTATGTCGCACAACTTATAAACAAAGGTATGGCATCTAAGTCCAAGGAAGTCATTGTTCCACTGTATTTGGCATTTATCACACCTATCATTGAGTACAATGCCCCCTTTGGTATGTACCTAACCAGTCATATCCAACAATTGGAATGTCCACAGAGGTTCCTCATTAAAATAATACAGGGTGTGCATAAAATGTCCTATGCAGCCCACCTCAAGGCCCTTTCCCTGCATTCTGTCTCCTACAGGCTTTTAAGGGGACATCTATGCCAGGCATACAGGGCATTGTCAGACCCCACTCTGATGGACCTCCTGCATATCCACAAACAAACTGCATCAGAATTACCCATTCTAAAGACTTAAACTTTGTCTGTGATATAACTAGTACTTGCTGGAGAGACAGGTATGTATCCCAGAGACTACCCCATCTCTGGAACAGGCTCCCCATCCTCTCTAACCCAATTCAAGTGCAACTTGGACACCTGGATGGGGAACAGGAAATTCATTCCTGCTTTGACACCTATGTCTCTAATGGACACAGGCAACTTGTAAATGGTTCATCTCCCAGGCCCCTGATATAAATGTTTCTTCTTCCACGCCCCTGCTTACAGTCATCAAGGGTATCAGAACTTGTCAGAGATTTGGGATGCATGGCTAGACTTAAAAAGGCCCTTGTGGTCTTTAGCATAGTAAACACCTATGAGCCTACAGACTGCAGGCTCTGCTCTATGAAGAAAGACAGTGATTGAGTGTAAGAACAGACAACCACTGAAGATAGTAGGGTTTAAGAGCATGTTGGGTTCCCTTCTAATGATGAAAACCAGCAAGTGGTGGTCAGATCTGACCAGTAATAGGGTAACTATGGTTGTAGACTACAGTGGTGCAATTCTAATGGCTAAGGCAAGTACATATGTTCCTGTGGTGGAGACCGTACTAATTGGTCAAACAGGTTGGCAATAATGAAATTTAGGAATCATTGTGCATATGAGTTTGTGGTGGGTGAAATTATCAAGAATATATATATATATTTTTGGTAATAGTACTGTATCTCTGTTGCATGGTTTTCATTGCATGCTATTTTTGGGTGTAATTGGGATTGTAAACAAGTCTTGTTTTTATTTTTCTCCCCTCTTCTCTTTTTCTTCTTGTGCAGTTTTGAGAAACATAGGCAATCTAATGATAAAAAGGGAGCCTAGTTAAGGGGGCATGACAGAGTTCAAATTAATGTGTTTTTTTAATTCTTGCATGGGGAAATGTCTGATTAAGGACCTTTGTTTTAAGACAGAGAACAAGTAAATGAAAAAGAATATTGAATATTATAAGGCTTTTTTTCTAGCACTTGCAAATATGTATATTAAGTAGCATTTCTGCAGCTGGTCTTCTGGCCTCCATGAAGACAATCTGATAAAGAGAAACTTGAGACAGTCTGGTGGAAGGGGATTGGCTGAGGGAAAAGAAGAAAAAAGAACAGAGAAATTGACTAGGACATAATGTTCCCTGAAAACAATCAGATGTTTTCCCGGGTGTGACAGCTTTAAAGATAATATAAAACCAATTAGACTTGAAGTAAAGTTCTCTATTTTTTTAAATGCAATGGGGATACTAATATAAACAGCTGCTTTTTGTTTTTTTTTTTCACTCTTCTCTCTTTTTTCTTTGTTCAGTTTTGAGAAATGTAGGCACTGCAATGAAAAAAAATGAGGAGGGGAGGAGATGGGGGAGAGCAGAAGGGTCTGATTAAGAGAATATGACAAAAGAAAAATCAGTGTGCTTTTTCCCATGCTCGAATAGGGAAATGAGTGGGTAAAAACCCTAAGCATTATCCAGTAACAAGTCTATTATAAAGCATGTAAATGAAAAAAAATACTGAATATTGTAAGGCTGTTTTCTGATAAACAAGGTACCCGTAGCAGTTTTGTGTCTGGTTTGCATGTCACTAGAAGACAATCTGATAAAGGGAAATGGCTTGGAGAAAGTGTTTATTGAGTTATAAAGATATACAAAATCAAATAGCACTTACTATTAGCACAGACTGTACCATTCATCTTAGCATGACTAACCTTTCTTTTTGGTTAACTTTAGCCCATCTGTGTAGCTATCAAATTAGAACTTATGTTCCTATTAGGAAGCAAAAGCTTCAATATTTGAAGATGTACATAGATGTGTGTGTTATTGTTATGTTCATAGGTTTTAGGAGGGGTTTTTTTGGGGGGGTTGTTTGTTCTGTTTGAGGGCTTTCAAAAAAACAAAAAGTTATGTAAGACGTGACATAGATGCAAATGGACATGACATGAAACTACTAAGACCAATCTGACGAACAGTATATACATGTAACATAAAAGCTAGAACTAGACATTTAGCAAAAGAGCAGTTATATATAAAAGGTGGTAATAATAATTATATAAAAAAGTAATGCTTCTGTAATGTCTTTCAATCTGAATGGTCTTACAGATAAATATAAAAAAGAAAGAGTAGTGAACTATATTAAAAATGTACAGTGCAAATAGCTATGTTACAGGA
The DNA here is from genome assembly GCF_019279795.1 of Protopterus annectens. Lineage (NCBI taxonomy): Eukaryota > Metazoa > Chordata > Ceratodontiformes > Protopteridae > Protopterus > Protopterus annectens. The sequence goes on from NC_056746.1 coordinate 292,417,331, forward strand.
GACACACCAGGAAAGAAATGAACATGTGATTTTGATAAAGAAAGGTTTTCAGGATGGTTATTCAGCAGAATACCTGGGGCTTGTGGAGCTCCAATAGTGATAGAAGAGGAAAAAAAGATAATAATGGAAGATACATAGTACTAAGGGGCTACTGGCTAGGGATGAGGATTACACTGGCATGCATTTACACCCCCCCCCCAAAAAAAAAAAACTGCTATAATGGAGCTTAAGAAAATTCTGGGAGAAATAATCAGCTTTCAGCAAGGAATATTACTTATAGATGGAGACTGGAATTTGGTTTGCAACAGTAAAGATGTGTCGGGGGGGCCTAAAAGGGGAAATATAATGAAGGAGGGTAGATTTTTAAAGAAATTTATGAAAATGTTTGGCATGGAAGATGTGAATTCAGTACTAGGAGTTCCGAGTGAATTTACATATTATTCACTGAGATACAAAAGCTGGGCTAAGTTAGATAGCTTTTATGTCTCTCAGGAACATGTGCATTTAATTGAAGGTCTTGAACTGCACTCAATAACTACTTCAGATCATGCACCAATAATAACTAAAATAAAAACGCAAGGTAATGAAATAAATATGAGACTCTGGTGCTTTCCCACCTATCGTTTGAAAAGGAATTTAAGGAATGGGTTGTGGAATTCATTCAGGAGTTACTACAGAAGATAGAATTATCTTCTGAAAACATATAAGGAGTGGGATAAAATTAAAGTGGAGTTTAAAACTAGTTTGGAAATAAAACAAAGGGAGATATGGTTAAACAGTAACAAGAATTATTTAGAGGGACTGACAAATGTTAAAGTATTGGAAAATAGGGGGAATCTCTTAGCACAAGAAAAGGAGCAACTGCAGAATGCTAAACAGAAAATAAGAGATTACCTTGATAATATGCATGAGTTTAGAAAGATTGCTGTTAAGCAACTGTTTTTTAATAATTCTAGAGCACAAAAACTTTTAGCACAACAACTCAGGCAACAGAAAGTTGATAGGCCAGTCACCAAGCTTAAGGAGCCTATAACAAGGAAAATAACAAGAGACCCTGTAGAAGTATTGGTAATATTTTGGAAATTTTATGAACATTTGTATAAAACAGGGAAATATAGAAATCAAGAAAAGGTACAAATGGAAATGTTTATGGAAGAATTAAATATGCCAAAGTTAGAGGTAGATGAGGCTCAAGTACTAACAGTTAGGCTAGGAAGGGATGAGATAAAAATGGCTATGTATAACCAGTCTACAGGAAAGTCTCCAGGAATAAACGGTATTCTTGTAGAGGTTTGGAAGTTAGGAGGGAAAAAAATGATAAAGGTCTGGAAGGTTTTGTTTAACACTATTTTAAGAGGAGGAGAAGTACCAGCATCCTGGAAAGAAGGTGGTGGTAAGGGTAATACCTAAAGAGGGTAAAGATCCATTGGATCCAGCTTCATACAGGTCCATTTTAATACTAAACCATGATTAGAAAGTGTTCATGTCTATAATGGCTAAAAGAATGGCAAAAGTGATACCAAAATTGATAGATATGGATCAGTGTGGTTTTGTAGAGGGGCAGCAAACATTTGACAATATTAACAGAACATTGATGATCCAGAGGGAAGCAGAATGTAAGAAAGTAGCACTTTTATTGGTGCGTCTTGATGCAGGGAAAGCATTTGACATAGACTGGGGCTTCATGAGCAGGGCAATGGAAGCATTTGCTTTCCCTGATACAATCATAAGGTTGATTGAAGAATATATGAGGGGTTGGAGGCAAAAATTAAAGTGGGTGGGGTCCTGTCTGATAATTTCTGCTTGAGTAGAGGAACCAGCCAGGATTGTCCGCTTTCCCCTTTGTTGTTTACATTATATTTAGAACCATTGGCAAAGAAAATAAGGGACTCAGAAATGCAAGGATATAACTGGTATGGTAGTCAGGAAAAGGTGGCTCTATTTGCAGATGCTATTATTTTATACATGACAAAACCAGAAAGGGAGATTACAGTGTTGTGGAACATTTTAAGACAATTTCAGGTCTTCTTGGAATACAAAATTAATGAAGCTAAAACAAAGGTAATAGCGGTAAATTATGTACCCGCACACAAATTGGTTCAACAATATCCATATTTATGGGGACATGATAAAAGGAAGCATTTAAGAGTATGGATTAGAAATGACTCTGTGGTGGCAGCTAAGGATATGTGGGAAGAGACTAAACAGAAGATAATACAAAAATTGAGAAATTGGAAGTTTTGTTATATGGATATGGATAGTAAGATACAAGCCATTAAAATGTTTTTACTCCCTTTAGTCTTATACACAGGTCAGGGCGGCCGCGGTGGTGCAGCGGTTAGCGTTGCTGCCTCACAGCAAGAGGTTCTCCGGTTTGATTCTTGACTGGGGTGCCTTCTGTGCAGAGTCTGCATGTCTTCCATGTAGTCACGTGGGTTTCCTCCAGGTGCTCTGGTTTCCTCTCACATCCCAAAGACATGCAGTAGATGGATTGGACATTCTAAATTGGCCTTAGGTGTGAGTGTGTGTGTGTGCCTTCTGTGGAAGGTTGGGCACCGGGCTGGCAACTCAACACCGTAAAACTCCACTGCCAATCATGAGTGGACATATGATCTGCTGTGGGTACCCCTAACTGGGAAAAGCCGAAAGAAAAAGTCTTATACACAGGTCAGGCATACTTTTATCAAGCGGATGAGAAGTTGTGGATAGCAATTAAAAAAGAGTTGAAGGATTTTATCTGGATAGGGGAAGAAAGTAAGGGTCAAGGGGAATAAGCTGATTTTACCAATAGAACAAAGACTAGGATTACCTAATATGAGGGGGTATTTTAGAGCAACACAGTTAAGGCTTTTATACATAGCACAAGCAGAAAACTATAAATCAAAGTGGAAAGGAATGATTCTGACACAGGGAGGAAACTCAAGAAATAAGGAGAGATTGGGATTTTGGATGCAGACTCTTAAGGAGAAAAACAAAATCATGCAGAGTATTATATTCATAAAATAGCAGAGAGTATTTTAAGAACCAAACCGGCACAAGAATGGAAAAAAGAGATTTTGCCGATGGGGTGACTGTGGTCAGGGATACAGATAATAGGCAAGAGGGGGCTGGAATTTATTGGAGAAAATTGGCACAGGAACCAAGGTATTGGGAGCAAATAAACTAGAAAGAGAAATGTAATAGAATGGGAAAGGGCCAAGATATTTAGACTGCAGGTTAGAGATTGCCTTCCCTATCAATGTTTGATATCAGTGTATAGACAAAGAGAAAGAAATAGGGGACTCCAAAAAAGAAAGACCAGCACTGATAGAGTTTTTAATAGAATCTAGAACAGAAGCTGCAGTTAAAAAAGGAATAATTAGTAAAGCATATAAATATTGCATGATAATTCCAAGACTCAATCAGAGGAGTTTAAAAAGGATTGGGAAGAGGGACTGGATAAGCAATTCACAACGAGACGATGAGGGGATATATGTATATGTCCCAAATATGCAACAAAGTCTAGTAGATTTAGGATCTTTGCCTGGAATTGTTTACATAGGTATTTTTATACCCCAAGTAGACTCCAAAGAATTTTTCCTCAGGTGGATAGCAAATGTTGGGGGTGTGACAGGCAAGAAAGAGGTAGCTGAAAACACATTTTTTTGGGAGTGTAATGAGCTGGCAGACTTTAGGGATTACCTGCAGACTGCTCTGTTGGAGATGCTGGATAAGCAGATTGGACTGACTAGGGAGTTCATTTTTTTGAGTTATGCTACTGAATCGGAATTGCCTAGACATTGTAAAGCTTTGCTGAGTCTAATTATGGTGGCTGCCAAAAAGCAATTAATAGAAGGTTGTTGCCCGGCGTTATAAGTCTACATCTGATGGTTTTCAGAGGATTTCCCACATGCAACCACCTCCAGCAGACATTCCCTCAGTGGCTTGTCTGAGTGAGTGTTAGGCTTTGAACCCTGGTATGAAGGTGTTATCAAAACAATGGAACCACATTTGAGTGATGATGCAATGAGATGTCAATGTTTTCAAGGATCAAGAAGGCTACTTTTAAATTTTCTAGGTTTGGTATAGTGATTAGGTGGGTAGATGTGTCTTTTTAGGCAATGCCACACTGCTACAATAGGGGCAGAGGAAGTTTCACCAATGTATAAAAGCAATGAGGAGACAGGAGCACACCATTTCTCTTACAAAGCAGTTTGGAGCGCATATCATACCTCTCAAGTGTTCAGAATTCTGCAACTTCTCTTATTTTGCTTCATATTTTTGCCAGATCCTTTGTAAAATTTCTGATTTTTCTGATAAGTCACTGAGGATTACTGTGAGTCAATAACGACAGTTTCATACTTCTTATTGTTCAGAAAGTGCAGGTTAATGCAATACTGATTGTTCTATTAACTTTTTGAGTAAATTGGAGTAATATTTAAAAACTGTTCCTGATTTTGGGTCAAACATTTATTACGATCAACGCAACCTTTAAACTTTGCATACATTTTGAAACGGTTTCACAGCTCCATCACGTAAAGGCCAAAAGAATTACAGGAATATGACGCTCTACAAGAACAGAAGGGGAAAGGGAGAGGCTAGCATCTTCACAGTGGATAGCAATTAGAAAACACAATTATAAATGTCATGTTTTAACCCATGATAACATGTTACAAGTCAACACTGATACATCCCAGCACCTCAAAGTAAGGTTTTGAACATGAGCATTATGTAAAAGTATCACTACCGTTTCCCGAAAAATGAATGAGTATGCCTCTCATCGCAATTCAATTTCTAGTCAGTATTTCTCCGGCTACCTACCTATCTAATCACAGTGACACTAGTGGGCTGTGCACCTGGAAAGAATACGTTACGTCGCTGGTATCCGCGCGACTGTTTCTGGTGGATAGCGCGAGCACGCCGTCGGGTCATGTCGTGACGTGTTGTCGGCGTCTGTATTTGGAGTGATGTACAGTAGTGATTTAAAAAAAGAATTATTAGATGTTATCTTTTTGTGGTATTTGTTTATATGTTTTGTGAGTGTAAGCATTGTATTTTTACCAATTGTTAGCAAAGTTTACTAAGTAATGTCGAATCCAGGGACCCGAAGGAATGGGTCAAGCATCAAAATTAGACTGACAGGTAAGGGGCTTTTTAAAACGACACTGTTTTGTGTCAGTGTAATTTTAAAGGTTTAGTATATTGTCATTAAACGTCTTGCGTTTTATGGTAAGAAGACTAAAGGAAAACGTAGTATTTCTTACAGGGTTAGGTTTGTACTTTAGTTGTGACCTCAACGTGTGCCTTTTCGAAACGAGTAGCTGAAGTTTAGTCTTATCTTATGTTGTGTTTGTTTTTTCTTTATGAACGTTTTATTTGAAACTGCTTTTTACAGGTTTACTTTCACTTGTTCTAAAAGAATCAAGGCGTTTAGTAAGCGCATGCGTTTGTGTTTTACCTGCTAGCTTTCTGCCACCTTTGAGATGAATGACTGTAGGTGTATTTCAATGAATAATAGGTATTTTTTTATCAATACATGAATGTCTGCGAACCAGTTATGACTACTGCTGCAGGAAAAAGGTGTGTGTGTGTTAGGTTTCCCATTTTATAAAGCTAGGATAATAAGAATACTGGTATACCCAGCACTTCAACTTTCACGGTTTTACAGAAATGGTCGTGATTTTGATTCAGAGGTGTACCTCTCTCAGCTGCTATGGTTAGGCATAATTGATCGATTTTGCTTTTATATGTAGCCTTGCGCTTCCTAGATCTCCTGAGTTTCTTCATAACGTTAAATCTAGCTAAAGTTATATACATCACAAAATGTTGCCACCTGTTCCTCTTTGCGCGGGACAGTCCCACTTTGGGCACTTGTGTCCAGCAACCCCCCCCCCCTAAAAAATTACAAATGTCCTGAGATTTTAAGACATATTTCTTAAGTTTTCTGTAATAGTATGTTATTTTGCATTTGAAACATATAAACATTATTTGAAATAGCATAAGCAACTCAAATGCTACAAAAATAGCTTTTAGTTTGGCAAAAAAGTGAAGTTCTAACCTTTGTACTGGCCATGGTATGTTTTGTCCTGCAAAATCTCACATTTCTACAAAAATGTTCCACTTTGAGCATTTGAAAAGGTGGCAACCCTTCATGCCTCTCAATGTCTAGAGTTTTGCAGAATATCAAGATTTTTGCTTCATGTTTTTGGGGTGTCCTTCATAAAAATGTAGGACTTTCTTGTAAATATTTGAGAATTAAAGTTACTAAATAATGGCTGACGTGTAAGTTTCAGACATCATATTCTTCAGAAAATCCATGCTATCGCACCTTTTATTCTACCCAGTTTTTAATTTTATAACATCATTTTTTTAAAGTCTGTCTTTTTTGGATCTCTGCCCCCCCCCCCCCATTATTTTTAGCTTTGTCTAGATTTCTTGTGCCAAGAGGTTGAGAAATGGGCAGTGTTCAAATACTAAATTTTACATAGTTGGTTATCTCCTGTTCTGAAAATAGTGATCTTTTTTGCTTTCCATGTTTAGGTTTTGAAAGCTACGGTTATGATTTTTTTTTCTTTCGTATGCTTAAGGTTTGCAAGGCATTTACGAAATTATGCTCATTTTCTCATAGATTTTATATTCTTACTGTGCAGTATTTAACTAAATGTAAAGAACAGTAACTTGCAGAAAAATAATAGAAATTAAAATAAGTTTGTATTCGTAATGGCATTTGAAGTGAACATGTTAATCGGCTCAATCCTTTTGTGCAGCTCTAGCCTTAAACCGTCGTAAATTTAATAGCTGTTGACAGCAGCAGTGTGTTGATGTGAATAATTAAGAACAAGTCTTTTTGTTAATTGTTATGTATTTGAAATCAGGAGTTTGTTTTGCTTCTTGGGTACCTCTTATAGTATTAGTAAGTACTTCAATTGCTAAATTGTCTATGGTTTTATAGTTGCTAGTTTCTTTTCCAAAAAGTGTGTTTCTTACATGATCTGCATGTGTGGCTGGCACTAATTGTTGGATATTTGTAATGTTTTGAAGTAGCTGACTTGCTTATGTTGGTTTTCAAAATGCAGGAAAGGAGAATTTGCATCTTTTCTACAGCTTTTTGACTATTTGGGGTGATTGCTATCTACAGTTTAATTTGCTACAAAACCCCTCTACTGAAAGAAGCCGCCTCAGACTGCCGCATTTAAGTTAGTATAGCTAAGTGCCCCTGAATATTTGTGACTTGCTCTTATTTTTGGAGTGAGAAGTTGAAACTATGGCAGTGCATTGTTTAAACAAATGTATTGTTGAATTTTGTATTCACTACAATGGTGCTGTATTAATTATTTTATTTTGCATTTGTTTACCGGTAAAGTCCGACTGGAACAATGTCCATTTACAGCTGAGGCCCGGGGAGAAAAGCTCCATATTCTTTTATCTTGACTGTAAGACTAGAATTGTTCAAGAAGCCTTAGCTTCCATATTTTGTTCATGAATGTACTCTTAATCTGGCTACCCAGTTCGTTCTTAAATAAAGGTGTGTTACAGAGTTGAAGTAGTAATGCACAAATGTTGCAAAAAAAAAAGCAAGATTCATGAAATGTGAGATGGACTGTTAAGGTTCCTTAAAAACAAGCACCTGTCATATTGTTAACAAAAGTTAAGTGGTTAGCAATTTGTTGTGAGTGAACAGTAAAAGTGGTTGGGATGTCTTGACCAACATAATTAGCAAAGCATATGTGGTGATGTAAAAAAAACAGAGATTAGTTTTGCATGATGGCTGCATCACTACAGATTGCCCACATTGTTGAACAGTTTAGAAATAGTAGCCAAGTATATTTTTTGATGGGATTGCATTCCATATCGGATACAGTATTAACGTTTAGAAGAGTGAAAAAAATAAGAGGCACAGCAGGACTGGATAGGACAAAAGAGGATGACAGTCTGCAGAATTACAAATTTGGGGCTTTGGAAAGGATGTAAAATGTCATGATGGTGCTGCGCAGAAATTGTTTTGCTGAGAGGAATGGGGTGCAATGGCAGTAGGTGTAGAAAGGAGACCTAGTAGACTTGTCACTAAAAGTATGAAAAGATAAGAGTGCAGGAGGTAGCCCTTGTGTGAGCTAATAAAGGTGTGTTGTGGTGTTGTAGTGTTCCAGTTAAGGCAAATAAGATTTATGTTTAAGATGAAGCATAGAAAGTTAAGAAGGGTAAAGAGTTAATAAGGGAGGATGGGAGAGGGAGCACATGTTCATATAAGATATAAAAGGGTCAATGGAGATAAGGGTGAAAATGACAAGGACATTTATTTGCATTTGTACAGTAACTGTAGAAAAATAGTTTAAATGATGCAGTAGTTACAGTAGTTGGCATTTGTTTTTTAAGTGTTTAATTTACATTTGGTAGTAGTAGTACTGGAAGTTGTACTCCCTAATCTTTTAGAGGGAGGTAATTTCATTTTACATGTTTATCCTTTAAGTGCACTGGTCAAGTGACCCTTTGGCGTGATCCAAGCCATATCGGCACATTTAAAAAAAAAAAAAAAAGTTGACATTAGGTTTGCAACACGTTGAATTTGTAAAATGCAATCGTTTAGAAATTATGCACTTATACAACACTTTCACTTTTTGCATTGCGTACATTGTAAGTATCAAAAATTGATCATTCTTGAGTTATGACACATTGACAATATATGTGACATAAGTAGAGTTGTGGTAGTTTTACATAGCACACCAAAAAAATCTAAGTGAGCCAAAGCTGTCCTAATCTAAGAAATATGCAGCGGTGTGCATTCTGCATACATTGGGCTACATTATGTATTGATGCAGTGCTCTAACCACAGAAACAGGTGAGCAAGACTGAAAAATGAGTAGTTCTTATTTTCTGTGTTATCTGTGTTTAACCTTTTTTGCATTGAGAAAAGTGGTGAGAATGTTAATTGGTTTGGGAAAAGTTTTGTGAGAGAGAGGGGGAGATTTTACTGATCAAATATGGACTGTGTGTGTGATTGAGAAGAGTGGTGTTTAAAGAGGGCTAATGATAGAATTGGAAGGTAGAATAGGTCCAATGGGAAAGGTGGGAAAGTGATAACAGTACGGATAAGAAAACATTAATATATTTAGATATAGGTGTATATCTAAGGCAAATTGCCAATTGCTGACACACAGGATGGTTTAAAAAGCAAGAAGTACTAGTAAACTGGTAATAAAGCACAGCTGATTTTTATTGTGATGTGACTTCGAACAGCGATTCCTTTTGAAGTAAGTAATTTAATTTATTGATTAAAATGGGGAATGTAGCTCATAACTTGCATGTTTTAGTTGTTCTGGGCAAACACTTTTTCACTTTCATGCGTTCTATTTACTTTCATCATTATAACTGAAGACATTTTGTTTTATAAGAAACACTCATCTGAGTAGAATCATGAAAGCTTCTCGTTCGTAATGTAAATTGAACAGCTTAGTTCTGGGCTGTGGTTATATCCAAGAACTTAGAAATACAATTCAGTATGCTTGTTGATTCAAACAATTACATAGTACTTCACAATATGTTTGGCAATATTCTTGCTAGTTTAGATGCAGTCTTTGGCCCAGCAGATATTGATTAAACATCACAATCCCCTCACTAGACCAGGTTCCTACAATGCTCATATTTTGCAGCTCCATTTCTTCATTTCAGTTTTAGAACTTTTTGTCAATGCATGTCACAGGTTCGGCAAGTACTTCACTGTAGGCCCAATTCATTTTGCTTTTCAGTATGACTTGGGTGTTGGAGAACCCTTCAGTGTATCATATTCTGGCTGTCTGGCTATTTCTCTGCTTACGCAATTCAAAAACTAGAGAAAACGGACTGTGTTTTTAAACCATTTAACAAAAGTGGCCCACTCCTGATGCACCAAAATATAGTTAAGGGCTTTCAAGTTTTTAATAATAGGTAAGTTGGTTGTATATTATAATTCTGTTATATACATTATAGGTTCATAGGTAGGTACTAGGCTATCGGCCCAAGGGCCTAAGTAAGCCTAGCCAACAAGGTTCCCTGGATTCATTAAAAAAAAAACATTTTTGATGTGTACATTCAGACTAGGAGGGATGGTGCCATCAAGTTTAGTTTGCCAGTGTAACTTTTTTTTCTTCAGAATAGTTTTGTCTCCCACATAATAATTTTAATGTAATTGTCACATTCTCGAACATGTGTACATAAAGCATTGATTTAGTTCCCTTTTTAATTACATTGATTTTTTTTTACAAAATTCCTTTTTTACACTTATCATAAAGATTTTTGTTTAAATAGGAAAGTATACATTAATAGAAAACAATGTTATCAGTTTTTCAATTTCCATCCCTTATTTTCTTTTATAACTATCAGTCCGATATTACATAAATACTTAATTCCTGCCTTCCCTTAAACTTGGCAAGGCCTTACTATGTCTAGGCAATTCAGATCCTGTGTCCCAGCTCAAAAGAAAATCTCCTTTAGTTAGAGTTGCTTGCTCCCTCTATCTCTGACAGAGTACTCTGTATGGAATTTTTAAAGTCTGCCAACTCGTTGCACACCCGAAACACAAATTCCTAATTACTTCTTTCTTTCCTGGCTACCTGAGGAAAACATTTTTGACGTCTTCCTTACCTATGTAGATACTTCCAAACAAAAGTACTGAACCTTCTGGACTTTGTTGCATACTTTTGAGCTGTACATATGTCGTCCTACTGTTCCCTTGTAAATTGCTTTTCCAGTCTCTCTTCCTAATCTTTTTTGATTTTTATAGTTATTATGCAACTTTTTACATGTCCTATTAATTCCTTTTCTAACAGCAGCTTCTGTTGTATATTCATCTAAAAACTTTGCCACAACAGGTTTTTCATTTAGGATTCCATTAACCATTTATTTTTGTCTGTATCAGTTCCTGGTAGGGAAGCTAGTCTGTAGCTTGCAGTCCAAACGTCTTCTTGGGTTCGTCCTACTGTTACCTTTTTATTTCATGTCTGCTTATGTTATTTGTAAATATCTCATCTGTAACGTGTCTTCTTTGTTATTACTTATCTGTCTACCTTGGTAATATGCCTTCTTTGTTATTACTTGTCTGACTACCTTGGAGCTTTTCCTCCCCGGGCCTCCACTGGAAAATGAACATATTAATCCAGTTGGATTATCCCGGTCAACAGATGATAAAAAAATAAATAAAAATAAATACTTGCTTCCCAGTACCTTGGATCCTTTATCTTTCTAGTACATTCCAGCCCCTTCCTGCCTATGTTCCATACCCTTACCTTTAGTCATCCATATTGACAAAAATCTCTTTTCTCCATCATTGTGTTGGCTTAGTTCTTAAAATATTTTTTGCCACTTTTATGAATATTATCTGTATGGTTATTATTCTCCTTAGGGATCTACACCCAAAATCTCACTCACTCCTTATTTGTTTAATCCCCCCAGCTTCATCATCATCATCCTCCTTTTCTACTTTGAATTATAACCTTCTGCTTGTGTATACACAGCCTCAATTGGGTATATCTAAAATATCCCCTCAAATAATGTAATCCTAAACCACCACTTCTTTTGGAAGTATCAACGTATTCCACTTGCCTCCTAGATACTCTTGACTCTCTTAATTATTGTCCACAGCTTGCCCTCTATTGAATATATCTTGCTATCCATATCCATAAAAGAGCTTCCAGTTTCTCAGTTTATGTATTGTTTTTTGTTTAGACTCTTCCTGCATATCCTTAGCTGCCATAACAGAAGCCTTTTTAACTTGCACAGCTAAATATTTAATCTTATTGTGGTACTGCTAAACCAGTTTGGGTGGGGGTAAGTAATTAATGGCTATAGCTTTTGTTTTATCTTTAATTTAATTAAGGAAAAAGACTTGAAACTGTCTCAAAAATGTCCCATGACACTCAGATGATATATATTTTTTTACCTGATACAACCTAAAAAAATTATGTCTACACCTGAAACCAACTTTACTTGATTACCATACTAATTATATCCTTGAATGTTTGGGTCCTGTATTTTCTTTGCCAGTGCCTGTAAATATAAGGCAACTAACAAAGGGAAAAGAGAACACTCCTTCCTGGTTCCTCTGTACAAACACAACTTATCAAAGAAGAACCCTCCACTTTAATTCTTTCCTCTGATCCTTTGTTTCCTCCTAAATAACCTTATTGTATCAGGGGAATACAAATGGTTCTGTTGCACTTTTCAGAAAATCCCTGCTTACTCTGAATGCTTTATCTACATGAAGACCCACCGGCAACAGTGGTATTTTCTTAAATTCTGCTTCCCTTTTGCTCGTTATATTAATGTTGCCAAATGTTTGTTTGCCTCCAACCTATAAAACCACACTGATTCTAAGCAAACAGTTTTGGCATTACTTTTGCTATTCTTTCTAACTAGTATAGACGCACACTATATAATTGTGGTTTAAAATTGAAATGGGCCTGTATGAAGCTGAGTCTGATGGGTCTTTACTGTCTTTTTTGGTATTACAGCTACCACAGCTTTCTTCCAAGATGTTGATACTTCCCCTCCTTTTAAAATACTGTAAAACGAAATCTTTCAGATCTTTATCACTTTGCAAGTTAGGAGGGAAGAAAGGAATACCATCTGTTCCTGGAGACTTTCCTGCAGGTTGATTTTATATAACAATGTTTTTATCCCCTCTCCTAGCTTATCTGTTAAGCCTCATCTACCTCCTACCTTGGTGTAACTTAAGTGTTGCATAAATATTTCTATTTGTGCTATTTCTTGATTTCCACATGTTTCTGTCTTATACAAATTTTCATGATTTCCAGAATATCTCAACACCTTTACATGATCTCTGGTAATTTGTTTTTGTCTATTTTTGTTATAGGCTCTGAGTTGTCAATGTATTCTACTACTTGTTGCCCAAGTCCTGCTAAAAGTTTTTGTGCTGTGGAGTTAAGATCAGTCTTTCTGAACTCATGCATGGTATCCAAATACCCCCTTATTTTCTCTAGCACTGTTCAGTTGCACCTTTTATTCTGCAACACCTTAACCTTTGTCAGACTTTCTAAATAATTCCTATTACTCATTAACTACATCACTCTCTCTCTTATTTCTACCCTATTTTTTAACTCCATTTTCATCTCCCTCACTAGCTATCACTTCTGAAGAATTTTCTGTTTTCATTTCCCATTCCTTGAATTTCCTCTCTCTTTTTAACAAGTAGGTGGGAAACCACCAGTGTCTCATTTTACTGTGCCTTAAATTGTTATTGTTGTGATCTGAAATAGTTAATGGGTGTGTATCACAGGTTTCAATGAAGTACGCGTGCTCCTGTGAAATTTAATTTCTGTCCAGTCTATCCCATTTATTGTACCTTGGGGAATACTGTGTAAATCATTTGAATTTCTACTAGTGAATTCATGTCTTCTGCATCAAATATTTTCATAAATTTATTATACTATATTCACTACTTCTAGTAAAGTTGGTCTAGACTTTATTTTCCATTTTCTAGTAATTTTTTTTTGGCAGCCACCATAATTGGGCTCAGCAAGACTTTACTATGTCTAGGCAATTCTGATTCTACATCATAACTTAAAAAAAAATCTCCCAAGTCAGTCCAGTCTGCTCATCCAGCATCTCCGACAGAGCGGTCTGCAGGGAATCCCTAAAGTCCACCAGCTCACTACACTCCCAAAAAACATGTTCCTAGCTCCTCTGATTCTTATAATTTATCATGCAGTATTTTATATGCTTCACTAATTATTCCTTTTTAATTGCAGCTTCTGTTCTGGGTTGTATTAAAAACTCCACCAATGCTGGTCTTTCATTCAGGAGACCCCTATTTCTTTCTCTTTGCCTATACTCTTGATATCAAACCTTGCTAGGGAAGGCAGTCTGTAACCTGCAGTCCAAATAAATTCTTGACCTCTTCCTATTCTATTACCTTTCCCTTTCTAGTTATTTTCTCCCAATACCTTGGTTCCTTAGCCAGTTTCTAAAGTAAATTCCAGCCCCCTGGTGCCTATTATCTGTATCCCTGACCGCAGTCCTCCCTATTGGCAATATCTCTCTTTTTTTTTTTTTTTTTTTTTTTTTTTTCCAATTCTCATGCTGGTTTGGTTCTTAGAATACTCCCTGCTATTTTATGAATATAATACTCTGTATGATTTTTTTATCTCCTTAGAGTCTGCATCCAAATCCCAATCTCTCCTTTATTTCTTGAGTTTCCTCCCTGCATCAGCATCATTCCTTTCCACTTTGATTTTTAGTTTTCTGCTTGTGCTATGTACAAGAGCCTTAACTGTGTTACTGTAAAATACCCCCTCAAAGTGGGTATTTTTTTTTTCTCAAGTTACTATCCACAGTTTCTCCTCTGGTTGATTTAAAAAAAAAAATATGCCTGACCTATGTTTAAAGGGACTAAAACATTTTTAATGGCTTGTATCTTAATGTCCATATCCATATAACAAAGCTTCCCATTTCTCAATTTTTATATTTTCTGTTTAGTCTCTTCCCACATATGCTTAGCTGCCACAACAGTGTCATTTCTAATCCATACTCTTACATATTTCATTTTATCATGTCCCCATAAATATGGATATTGTTGGACCAGTTTGTGTGTGGGTGCATAATTTACCGCTATTGCCTTTGTTTTACCTTCATTAATTTTGTATCCCGAGAAGATCTGAAACTGTCTTAAAATGTTCCACAACACTGTAGTGTCTCTTTCTGGTTTTGTCATGTGTAAAATAATATCATCTGCAATTAAGCCAGCTTTTCCTGACTACCATACCAATTATATCCTTGAATTTCGGATTCTGTTATTTTCTTTGCCAGTGTTTTTAATTTTAATGCAAACAACAAAGGGGAAAGCATACAACCCTGCCTGGTTCCTTTACTCAAACAGAAATTATGGGAGAGGACCCCCACCCACCTTAATTAATGCCTCTCATAGTCTTCTAATCAACCTTATGCTTGTATCAGGAAAGCAAATGCTTCCATTGCCCTGCTCATGAAGTCCCAGTCTGTTCTGTCAAATGCTTTCTCTGCATCAAGACCCCCCCTAGTAAAAGTGATATTTTCTTACATTCTGCTTCTTTCTGGATCATCAGTGTTATGTATTTGCCTCCCCCCATAAACCACACTGATCCATGTCTATCAATTTTGCCCTTCTTTTAGTCATTATAGACATAAACACTTTTGTAATCATGATTTAGTATTGAAATGGGCCTGTATAAAGCTGGCTTCGATGGATCTTTACCCTCTTGAGGTATTACCTTTACCACTGCCTTCTTCCAGGATGCTGGTACTTCTCCACCTCTTAAAATACTGTTAAAACCTTCCAGATCGTTTATCAGGTTTTTTTTTTTTTCATTCTAACTTCCAAATCTCCACAGGAATATTATTTATTCATGGGGACTTCCCTGTAGATTCGTTATACATAGCCATTTTTATCTCATCCCTTCCTATCCTAACTGTTTAGTAATTGAGCCTCCTCTACCACTAACCTGGACAAATTTAATTCTTCCATGAACATTTCCATATTTCTCTGGTTTATACAAACTTTCATAACGTTTCCGAAATATTTCTAAATACTTCTACAGGGTCTCTTGTTGTTTTCCTTGTTATAGGCTCCCTAAGCTTGGTAACAGCACTTTCCACCTTCTGTTGCCTGAGTTGTGCTAAATGTTTGTGTGTAAATGTAATTTTTTTTTTTTTTTTTTTTTGCTCTTCTGTGTCCACGTAATACAGTTCCAGTCTACATCTATTAAGTAATACTCCCTGCTGAATGATGATTGTCTCCCAAAATGTTCTTGAGCTCCATAATATTTGTTTTTGGTGGAATATAAATAATATATACAAGTGCATTCCTCCTCCCTTGCCAAAAGCCCCTTTACTACCACAAACCTGCCGCTATTGTCTTTCCCTAGATGGGTTCTGATACTAAGTATTACTACTACCCCCCCCCCTTTTTTTTTTTGTCTCTATATCACAACGTCGAACTAACAAAAGTTCGATCCTTGTAATATCGAACCCTAAAGTACCAAACTGAAAACACAGAGCAGCAATTACCCCCCCCCCCCGGAGAAAAAAATCTGTTCCGTGGCAAAAAAAAAAAAAAGTTTAAACCTAACATGAGGGTTTTCACCCCCCACCCCCCCTACTTAAATATACCAACTCCAAGATCGCACCACAGTTGAGGAAATAGCAAAGCCTCAAAAACGGTCCACTGACCCCCCCCCCCCCCGGGAAAAAAGTTGATGTGCCGTGGCTTTGCTATTTTTAACATTCGAACTTTAGGGTTCAATATTACAATGTTCGAACTTGTGTTCGTTGTAATACAGACTCCCCCTTTTTTTTGTCTTTGATATTTTGCTGACTATCTCTCCCGAAATCCTGTGTGAAATTCGTGTGCTCATTTCTTTCCAAATGTCTCTTGTAGCATTATTTGCATTCTGTATTTCTTGATGTAATGTAGTACTCTCTCTCCTTTTTGTTTTTATCTAAAAGGCCATTTAAGTTTCAAGATAATATGGATATCATAGCCATTATTTTTCTCACCATTATTTGCATTCTGTATTTCTTGATGTAATGTAGTACTCTCTCTCCTTTTTGTTTTTATCTATAAGGCCATTTAAGTTTCAAGATAATATGGATATCATAGCCATTATTTTTCTCACCTATTGTGCATGACTTTTTGAATTTGTATTTCCAACTTTTGTCTTGCGTGAGCACACTAATGATTGGCAGGTTAATCTTTTATACAGTTGTTTCTTCTGGTCTCCCATTTGAATCTATCGCACTTTTCATTACTTTTTATTTTTTTAATGGAAAACCATCAAACAAACTGAAGACACTTTCAGAACACCCCATCCCATATTAACTTGGAAGTAACACAAAATTATATACAGCTTCAAAAATGCCATTTAACCTTCCAGACACTAAAAGTTGCCCCAGATCAACAGCTATTCCCCATAGGCATTACCTATGCTAAAGTGCATGTTGTAGTCTGTGTCCCCACTTACACTGGTTGCTGTCTGTTCTCTTATCTGTTCCTCTTCCACATGTGAAAAGTGGGGGTGCTTGTAGAAAACATTAATTTTTTGCCCTAAGAAAAAGTGCATTGACTGTCTCTAAAACTGAATTGTAGACTTCTGTTAAAAATATTAAGGGTGCTATCCTTTATTCACATCCCATAATTTCAGCCTTTATTTTTCACTGAACTGCTTACTGTTGTACTTTTTAAATTTTTTCATTTCCCCTCTGTATAGTGTGCTCAGAACCTGCAGACAGTTTATCTTCATGTAAAATCTTCTTGTAGCAGACATTACCCTGGAACCCTGTCTATGCCTCTTCAAAAATGGCCTCAAACATTATTATAAAATGCACTGGCTCTGCCCATGTTCCAACCCTGATTAATCCCCATAACAACTCCCTAATTCAACAGCAATATACTAGCTTCTTGCTCACAAATGCTTGCAATGGCAATCTTGTTCTGTACATTTCTTTGTAATATAGTGTTGCTGTAATCCACATGTTAATTAACGTTTACAATCTATATCCTACTATTAAACTGTGGATCCCTCTTGAGGGACACACCTTGCTTCTTGTAAAATTTGCTTGTACTGTTGCATGGGATGTTTGTTTTTGTCTGCTCAGTTGGAGCTTTTTTTTCCGCTACGTTGTAAAACCCTTAATATGTATGCATGTTTTTGTCTGTATGTTTGGAGCTTTTCTCCCCGGGCCTCCGCTGAAAATGGATATGCATCCAGTCGGACTATCCCGGTCAACAAATGTAAAATAAAATAAATAAAAGCAGTCAACAATGAGAAAAAAAATGATATGCATCCAGTCGGACTATCCCGGTCAACAAATGTAAAATAAAATAAATAAAAGCAGTCAACAATGAGAAAAAAATCACTAGCAACTCTGCAGATGCATGAAGGTTTCAGTTATAACACAATGTACAACTGCCATCAGCTACAGACCTTAAATCTCACTGAGAATATTTGCTAATGGAGGAAAAAAAAACAAGCTAATATCTTTGCAGACGCAATAAACTTAGCATTTTCATGGCTTCATTATTGTGTGTTTTGCAAGCAAATATGTATGAAAAATAAAACGGTTGTTATAATTTTAAACCATTATAAAAATAAGAGAAATTGTATTTATTCTACATATAATAATAATAATTAGTGCATCTTTACAGGTCTACATTCAGCCACCGTATACTAAACTCGAACTGTGAAACATCAAAAGTAAAACAGCGAACGGGACAGTTATTGAACAGTGGTAACTTTGAAAAAAAAAAATTAATCGAATGGCCATAGTTGGCCAACATTGCACACACAACCAACCAAGGTGGGGGACTACACGCCCCCACACCCCCTAACCATATATACCAACTCTTAAGATCACACTACAGTGGGGAATAGGGCAAATTTTAAAAGATTTTCCATCGCTTACCTTGGGCATCATGTTATTTCCTGGCTGTTGGGCAACTGTGATCATTCAATGTTGCCATTGTTTGATAATTGTCCCTTTCACTGTTTTTATGTTTGTTTCATGGTTCCAGTTATTTAGTATTCGGTAGCCAAATGTGGATGCCATTTTTACACCTTACCCCAATGTCTCAAGTTTGCAGCATATTAACTTTTACTTGGATTTGCTCAGCCTTCTTTTGTTATGCTGTAAAGCATCTGTTTTTTTAAAAACTGAGACAGTAGGGTTTTTTCATATCTTTAACACACACCAGTCATTGAAGTTTCCTCCCACTTTACAAAACTGCTTTACTGTGCTATAAAATATATACAGTTAGTATCATGAAATGTTTTATACAAATGCTAATAAGAATTAAAATTATTTTACTTATTTTTTTTGTCTTTCTAAACATTAATGGTGTAATGTGGGGCGTATGCTGTACAGTTCCCCCACAAGTTTAACAAGTCCAGTCTTTCTCAGCCATGATTTCTTCCAAAGACACATCTCATAAATGTTACAAATGCATTTCCCATTTATTTGTTAATTTCAGTGTTGCAGGTCTTCTTCTTGTCAATGTCCCATCTCCCGACACCAGACTGTTTAAAGTCCAAGGTACTCCTGAGTCTTCTTGTCAACTCCTCTACTTCTTTTTTCCTGTTTCTCATTTTCCTTTGGATCATTGAAAAAGGTTTCTCACTCTTCTGTATTGCAAGAAGAATGAAAAGTAGGCTCCCCTTTTGCTTGTTGGCTCTTGTTTTGTTGGATAAACTGTGTTTATTCCTTAACCTGTTTTGCATCAAAAATTTATTTGATCCTTCAGGAAAAATATTCTGAAGCCAGATAGATACAGCAGTTTGAATCTCACAACTGCTTCTCTGGATTCCCTGACTCCTAACTTAAATATGCCTCTCTTCTCTTTGGTGTAGAATGAAAAATCATTTTCCACACACACTCTGCTGTCTCTAACGTTTAATAACATTCCCCATATTCCAGAGTTTTGTCACAGTCACCTATTTCTGCTGGTAAGATAGCAGCCAAGATCTGTATTAGTAAAAATGCAATGTCATGGCTAGGTTTAGAGCATACACTCAATGTGTCTTTTTTCAATTAGCAAATCCTGCTGTGGAATACCAGTCCAGTTTGCTTATGTGCTTTCATAAAATTATTAGTTTGTTCCTTCCAGTTTGTCTGGTACAGCAGAAATTATCAGGTTTTTTCTGTACTCTTGTCTTCTAACTCTACCATTTTTTGAAACTTTTGTTCTTGAGAAGCCTTGTTCTTAGCCTTTCCTTCCTCTAATTTTTACAGTATTATAAGTTCATCTGAATAACTTTTTATTTGTTTAACATTTTGTTGACTGGGAAAGTCCGACTAGGACAGAGCCCATTTTCAGCGGAGGCTGAGAGAAATGCTCCAGTTGCATGTCTTTGGATTTGTGGTAGGAAACCAGAGTACCCGGAGGAAACCCACGTGAATGCAGGGAGAACATGCAAACTCTGCACAGAAGGCACCCTAGCTGAGAATCGAACCAGAGAACCTCTTGCTGTGAGGCGGCAAACTGCTGCACCACTGCTCTGCCCATTAGTTAAACTAATTAAAGTTTCTATTTTTTCCAGCCTTTTGTTATTTGAGTTGATATTCCTGCAATGTTTCATCTATTCTAATCACCTTTTGAGTGCATTTGGATGCTGTCTCTTGTGCCAAAGCTGAAGCTTGAACTACTTACTGATGAACAGCTGCAGGATTCTTCCTAGCCATTTTTTCTTTGCTTTTTTTTCTGGTTGATTTTCTTTCAGGTTATGTATTGTTTGGTGACATCTTGGCAGTATACTTATCAGCCAGTATCTAAATTTTAGCCAAGCTGGCCATATCATTGGCTGTTACTGTTCAGTTTTTGTTTTCATACTAGGAGAGCTGAAATTAAGCTATCAGAATGTAACCATAGTGGAAGTCCCTTGATAGTTTACAAAATTCTTAAAAAATGTGTGGCTTTCCCTATATGAAAGTAACCACATGCAGTGCTGAATTAATGTAAATTATTTTTTGGTATTGCAAGTATACCTTGGTAATATTCATACTGAATTACCTTTTTGGGTAAATCTGCATGCTTGTCAAAAGCTGCATGACTACATGTCAGTTTGTCAAAAAGACGAGGCTTATTCCCTCTTGCTGCTAATCTTTTCTGTAAATTAGGACCTTTTTTATTAGTAACACAGGACCATTAGCCAAATGTGGATTGCCGTTTACTGGTACAATAAACGTTAAGTTATATGCTTTTAGATACAGGTATGTAATTGTCAACAGATTAGTTGTGTAGTTGTAAAGAAAGCATTACAAAATATTTTTTATATGTTTTTCACTTTGGTGAATATTTGTCATAAATCTAATAATATTGCACTTTGTGCCAGTATGGTCCCTAATACAATTATGGCTCAATGGGGTATTTTTTTGTCCCCTCAGGCTTCATCTTTATTGGCCTGGCCACTAGTGCTGCATGTGCATGCCGGTTCAGCTAGTTATTTTGCTACCCTCTTTTTAAACACCTTTATTGAATTATCATTTGTGACATAGGCAGATTTACATTCTACAAAAATTCAAACTGTATTAAGTAGTTTGCGTTTACAAACATTCAAGTTCACATATATTGCTATATATCCTATAACCTAAGCAACGTTACATAAATTATTCAATTCCTGCCCCACCTTTTCTTTTTTAAACAAAAATATTTTCCTATGTCATAAGTGATGGTTTAATAATCATATGTAAATGAAAAGAAACCACACTGACACAATCCTACTTGCAAGCATATTACATCATAAACCATACTGGCACACTCCCAGTAGCAAACTTTATACATAATGTATAATCTCCCTAATCATTTTCATTCCAACATTACATAGCTCGTTTTAAGTCCTGTATTCTCTTGAACCTCATTCCTAACCTGTATGCATTGTTCCCACAGTACCCTTTTTTCCTATATAGTTTGATCCTACCCTTTTCTAAAGATCTTGGTTCCACTTGTTATATCTTTGTTACTATATTCACTACTTCTAGTACAGTTGGTTTAGATGTTGATTTCCGTTTTCTAGTATTTTTTGGGGGGGCAACCACCATAATTAGACACAGCAAGGCCTTACCATGTCTAGGCAATTCCAGTTTTGCATCACAGCTCAGAAAAGTCATCTCCTATTAACACCAATCTGCCCACCCAGCATCTCCGATGGTGCTTCCTGCAGGAAATCCTTTGTCTGCCAACTCACTGTACTCCCAGAAAATGTTCCCAATTACTTGTTTCTTCCCCATCACCCCTCCAACATTTGCTGTTTACCTGAGGAAGAATTCTCTGAAGTTCACTTGGGATATAAAAATATCTCTGTAAACATTTCCAAGCAAAAATCCTAAATCTTCCAGATTTTGTTGCATATTTGAGACATACATATATCCTTCCATTGTTCTTTGTGAATTGCTTATCCAATCTCTCTTCCCAATCCTTTATAACCTCCTCTGATTCTTACAGTTAACATGCAATATTTTATATGCTCTACTGATTATTCCTTTTTTAATGCAATTTTGTTCTAGATTTTACTAAAAACTCTACCAGTGTGGGTCATTCATTTAGGGCCCTCTATTTCCTTTTGCCTACATTCTGATATCAATCATTTATAAGAGTGCAATCTCTAACCTGCAGTCCAAATAAATTCTTGGGGGTCTTCCCATTCTGTCATCTTTCCCTTTCTAGTTGTTTGCTCCCAGTACCTTGGTTCCTTTGCCAGTTTTCTTCAATAAATTTTAGCCTCCTTTTGCCTACTGTCTGTATCCCTAATTGCAACCCTCCCTATCGGCAGAATCTCCTTTCTCCATTCCTGTGTTGGCTAAGTTCTTATGATTACTGTTCTTCTCCTTGAAGACCTGCATCCAAAATGCCAGTCTCTCCTTCTTTCTTGAGCTTCCCCCCTGTTTCATCATCCATTTCCACTTTAAATTATAGCTTTCTGCTTGTGCTAAGTATATGAGCCTTAACTGTGTAGCTCTGAAATACCCCTTCAAATTGGGTAATCCCCATCTGCCCTGTTCTGCTGGAGGAATCTCCTTGTCCCATTTGACTCTTGCCATCTTCACCTCCCAGATAAAGTCCTTCAGCTTTTTAGTAACTGCTATCCACAACTTTTTCTCTAGTTGATAAAATATGACTGCCCTGTATAAGGCTAGTGGGAATAAAAAATGTTTTAACTGCTTGTATCTTATTATCCATGTCCATATAACATCTTCTCAGTTCCTGTATTATCTTTTGTTTAGTCTCTTCCCACATATCCTTAGCTGCCACACCAGAATCAGACGTTGTCCTGTTCGATTTTCAGTTAAAGCGTCTTCTGTGTGGAGACATGCGTGAATGGGCGTACCTTCATTGAAGGTTGTGCATCAGGGCTGGCAACTCGGCACGTAAAAATCTGCTGCCAATCATTAGCGGACCGGAGTTCCGCTGTGGCGACCCCTAACTGGGAAAAGCCGAAAGACACAACAACTCCTAAGTAGGTCATTTTATCAGTTTCCTAGAAATATGGATTTTTCTGAACCAATTCATATGAGGGTACATATTTTACAGCTATTGCCTTTGTTTTGACTTCATTAATTTTTGTGTCCTGAAAAATTTGAAACCCCTTTAAAATGTTCCTCAATACTTAAATGTCTCCTGGTTTTGTCAGGTATAAAATATCATCTGCAAATAGAGCCAGTTTTTTTTGATTAGTCCGAGTCCCTTATTTTCTTTGCCAGTGGTTGTAAATTTAATGCAAATAGAAGGGAAAGATGGCACCCCTGCCTGATTCCTCTGTTCAGTTTTTGCCTCCAGTCCCTCTAATATTCTCCTAATCAACCTTATAATTTTTTTCAGGAAATGCAAATGCTTCCATTGCCCTGCTCATAAAGTCCCAGCTTTACTCTGTCATATCTTTTCTGTGCATCAAGACCCACCAACAGCAGTGGTACTTTCATACATTCTGCTTCCTTCTGGATCATCAATGTTCTGTTAATGTCAAATGTTTGTTTCACCTCCTCAAAACCACATTGATCCAGATCTATCAATTTGGCATTAATTTTGTCATTCTTTTAGCCATTATAGACATTAACACTTTTTTTTAATTTCAATACTAAACCATGATTATAGGCCTGTATGAAGCTGGATCTGATGGACCTTTACCATGGCTTTCTTCCAGGATGTTGGTACTTCTCTTCCTCTTAAAATACTGTTAAACAAAACCTTCCAGATCTCTGTTTTTTTCCCGTCCAACTTCCAAACTTGCACAGGAATACCATCTATTCTTGGGGACTTTGCTGGAGATTGGTTATACATCACAATTTGTATCTCTTCTCCTTCTATTCTAGTCCTTAATAATTGAGCCTTGTCTACTTATAGCCTTGATATATTTAATTTTTCCATAAACATTTCTATTTGTATCTTTTCTTGATTTCATTATTTCTCTGCTTTATACAGACTTTAATAGAATTTTTGAAATATTTCTGATATCTCTACAGGATCTCTTGCTACCTTTCTTGTTATAGACTCCCTAAACTTGGAGACAGCCCTTTCTACTCTCCGTCTGAATTGTTATTCTAAAAGTTTTTGTGCTTTAGTGTTATCAAAAAAATCGGTTGCTTAAAAGCAATCTTTCTAAACTTGTGTATATTATCAAAGTAATCCCTTAATTTCTGTTTAGCATTCTGCTGTTGATCCTTTTCTTGTTCTTTGAGATTCCCCCTATTCTGCAATACTATAACATTTGTTAGTCCCTCTAAATAATAGTTTTTACTTCTTAACCATAGCTCCCTTTCTTTTATTTCCACCATATTTTTAAACTCCACCTTAATTTTATTCTACTCCTCTAGCTATAACCTCGGTTTTTATCCCACTCTCTAGCTGCATTTTCAGAAATAATTTTTATCCTGTCGAAATATCTCCCAAATAGTCTTCACTACCCATTCATTAAATTCCTCTCTCCAGCAAATAGATGGGAAAGTGCTAGTGTCTCATTTTTATTTCATTACCTTGTGTTTTTTGTTTTACCTGCTATTAGTGCATAATCTGAAACGTGTTATTGGGTGCATATCAAGATTTTCAATAAATGCACATGTTCCTGTGAAATGTAAATTCTCTCCAGCCTAGCCAGGTTTTTCTCTCTTGATGAATATGCAAATTTATCCCAAACTCCTGTTATTGAATTCACATCTTCCATGCAAACTATTTTCATATTTTTTTTTTTCAAAAAGCTACCCTACTTTAGTATACTTTTCCTTCTACCCCCCCCCGACACATCATCTGTGCAGCGCATCAAATTCCAGTACCTACAAGTAATATTTCTTGCTGTAAACTGATTATTTCTCCCAGAATTTTTCTTAAACTCCATTATAGGAATTTTAGGTGGAATATAAATACATGCCAGTGTAATGCATCTTCCTTGCCAGTAGCCCTCTAAATCTGCCATTGTCTTTTTTTTATCCTCTTCTATCTTCTACCTGTACTTTTAAACTTTTTTTTTTTTACTTCTGTCCATTTATACCCACAGTGGTGGTGCTGCGGTAGCGTTGTCGCCTCACAGTAAGACGCTGTCCGGTTCGATTCTCAGCTAGAGCGTCTTCTGCGTGGAGACGTGCGTGAATGGGCGTACCTTCGTTGAAGGTTGTGCATCAGGCCTGGCAAGCCGGTACGTAAAAATCAACTGCCAATCATTAGCGGACCTAACCGGGAAAAGCCGAAAGACACAAACTTCTGTACATTTATGTTCCACCGAATCTTCACAAATACTTCTCTAGAATGTATCTGTTATTTTCTTTTTTTGGTGGTCTTTCAATTCCTTTTACCTTATTTCCCAATTCTCCTAACTTTAGGTCCTCAAATTGCTTATTTTGTACTTTTTCTTTGTATTTATCTGTGTATTTTTCTGCCTGTGCTGATATTTTTGGTTTATTTCTGATAGTGCATGATAAATCCTGATCTGTTATAATACTGTGCAATGTTTTTATCATGTCTGTCTTTGAGTATTTTTGCTGATCTACTACCTCTCTTTTATACTCCAACAGTGACACTTGTCTTAATTGCTTTATAGTTTCCCCTGTTCGGTACTTTCGTGATGGTATTAGATTTCTCCCCTTCCTTTCCCTTATTACCATGTGTTCTTGTGGTAGAATTTTATCTGTTATTAATTTAGCTGCACAGTAATATATCCTGTTTACTTATGGTTTATCGCA
Organism: Protopterus annectens; assembly: GCF_019279795.1. NCBI lineage: Eukaryota > Metazoa > Chordata > Ceratodontiformes > Protopteridae > Protopterus > Protopterus annectens. The sequence goes on from NC_056746.1 coordinate 292,442,993, forward strand.
TGGATCTGTATGGACAGTCCTAATGTCTGTGTACATTTGTTTTATTAAACTTCTTGAGTTTTATTGACCTGCAGTCTGTTTCTTTGCTCTTAATATGTCTAGCTCGATTAAATCAGCCAACTCTTCTTTTAGCTCATTTCCTTCTAAACTGAAGGCACGTTTTTTTTTTTTTCCCATTGCCTGCGGGCATTCTATAGAGTTCTATAACCTCTTCCTGTGGCGCATTCTCTTCAATCTCATCCTGTGTCATCCGTTGCTCTGTCATATGGGAACTCCCTGACCTATCATTCCTCAACATTGACTGGTTCAGAGTTGCCACAGTTTCCTGTTGCTTCCCTTGCTGTCCAGCTGCAAGTGAATGTTTCTTTGTACTGGTTTCTGTGAAAGGCTTCAAAATATCTTCATATGGCAACTGACCTGTTGCTTCCTGTTCCACTGGTTTCGCCTTAATTTGGTTATCCATTGCTCTATCCCGCTGTGGTGTTTTCTGAGTTAGATTTTCTGCACTGAATCCTTCACTTTGCTAGTACTCCATAGCCTCAGTTTCTGTTTCTTTAACTTTTCCATTACTGTTCTTTTCTAGTTTTCCTCTTTTGTCATCATCTTTTTTGATTGTAAAGTTTTCCATGTCCACATTCATTTGCCTGTATTTCTCTTCAAATATTTTTGGTGTTGCCCTTTTTCTGTTGATTAGTTTTGCTTTCTTCTTTGCACAAATATTACGCCTTATTAAGTCTCTGTCTCTCTGTCTCTGTCCCATGTCCATATTTTTTCTTCAGATGTCTCCTGATCTTCTTCCTGTTTCTCTTTACTTTGGGGCTCATTCCATCATGCTGTGATGTAACCTGTGTGTGACCTTCTACATTTCACTTTGCAGGCATTCCATAACTTCAGCTTCTATTTTTTAAGTTCTGCTTTACTAATCTTCTTTTCTACATTCTTTGTGATATTTTTTATTGTGAATTTTTCCATATCTGGATGCCTTTGCCTGTATTTTCTTTTCGAATATCTTTGGGACTGCCTTTTTTGTATTGATTAATTTGGCCTTCAGCTGTGCATAGATATTGCACTATATCAAATCTCTTTCTGTCCCATGACCATATTTCTTTTTTATACTTTAAAACAATCAGTAGGTTTTGTTTATTTTCGCACTTCCTCAGACGCTTCTTTTTCCAAGTAGATCAAAGTTTCTTGGTCTGTATAATGTTTTTCACAAATCCGTTATATTAACGAACAAAAATTTTTATTTGAAGCTTTTTGACCGTTTCTGTTGTGCAATTATTTTTTTTCCTCTAATTTCTCTCGATCTTTTTGTTGATCTTGTGTCTGGAAATTCTGGGCTTTTTTGCATAACCGTAACAGTACATAATTTCTTGTTCTCAGTAGTCCACTGTATCATCTTTATGGCGTTTCTTTGGCCTGTCAGTTTTGTGGATTGCTGCTTCCTTGTACAGCGGGGGGGAGGGCAACCTCCCCCCTGGGCCTGGCTCCATTGTAGGAATGTTTCCATATTTTGAGTATTCTACACTGTCATTGTTTTTCCATTCCTGGCACCAGTGCACCTACCATGATTGGGTACTTTTTTTATCCTGGGTCTTGTGCACCCAGCTGTCTTAATTTTTGACCTACTTCTGTCCATGATTTATGCTATATAAAATACAGTTTATATACCAATGTAGTCTTGGTGAGATTTTGTGAAAAACAGGGTCCTCCTAGTGAAGGTACTTACCAAGACTTGAAGATTAATTCAGTTTCAGCAATACTACTCTCTTTTGCTTGTTGTCTTATGTCTGCATTTGGACCCCTATCTTTCCATTTGAACACTTTCTACATAGGTTGTCTGATTCTCTAGTACTTTTTGATAACATTCCCAAAGGTAGTTGTCTCTAAATGCCGTTTATTCTGAATAAGGTCTTCTCTTAAATATGTATATAAGACACTGTCCAAGTTCAGATATTTCAGTCTTTAGTAATAATTAAAATTTTCACATCATTGGATGCCCTTGGTATATTTCCAGTATACTCTTCGGTTTACTCATGCTTGTTTTCATATAAGGTTTCCATATTGTTCTGTACTCAAGTATGGGTTTAGTGCAACTAACAAACAATGACTTAATTTCTGATTTCCTAGAGTTTATAAATCTTTTTAAACAACCTGTAGTTCTATAGCTGTTATTAACCAATTAATTTATATGATTATAAAAACTCAAAGCTGGAGCTACTTGTATACCCAGGTCCTTAAATGAATCTACAGTTTCATTCACTGTGTGTCGTATTAAGGGTGGGAGGTTGGCATAATGGTTAAAGTGTTTACCTTACAAACACAAGGTGCAGGGTTGGATTCTCAAATGGGGTATTTGGCTAGGCTTAAAATAGCCCGCAAGAGCAGTTAGCCTAGTATTAATCTATGAACCTATGAATCTATCAATATTTACCTTTGAATTTGTGTCTCTCAAACCTCCATGTGCATAATTTTTTATGTATTTATCAGCATGTTATTCTCCTGTGCACAAATGAATGGTCAATTTAGTCAGGTTCTTTTGCAGACTTCAAAAACATCAGCACCAGGCTCACGTAGTGCTGACACTCTGACCGGGGACCCAAATCTGTACACCTACTGGAAATCGCAACAGGGGCAAAGTTTTACCAGGGAAAAATTCCCAAGCAACCCCCAATGAGAGAACCTTTTTAAAACTAATTATGTTTTATTTAAAAAAGGTTAAGCGCTTTCGTCCTCCGTAGTCGGGGCTTCATCAGAGCTATTTCATAAGTACCATAAGCGTTAATTGTTTTAATCATGTGATCTATTTTAATCTAATCAGTTAGGTAAAAGACACAGTAACTTAAAAACTTAAATTACTTTAAATATTTGTATAGAAAAACTTCAATACAAATTATCCTGTGCTAATAAAAACAAAATGTTTAAAACTCATCAAAAGTATTTGCATATAATGTTTATTAATCCAAAATATTTTAACAAAAGTGAATAGAAAATAACCAAAAACAAGAGCCATTCAAAGCTGAGCAGCCCTATGTTTCAGAACAGGGGCAATGGATCTATGTTCATTTAAACCATTATCATTAGAGGCATTTTCAATTTTAATTGCCATAACTAACTCCCTCATTTCTAATTTTGTCTTCCAAGAACCTCCTCTATTATCCAAAGGTATTGTTTCTGTAATACCAAAAAGAAACTTTTGGAAGTCATCACAAATTTGAGTGTGCCTGCACAGTGATTTGTATTCCCTTTAGTGACCGCATACAATTGCTTGTAAATTCTTTTTCGGAACTGCTGCTACAGATTCTGTAGACTATTTGGATATGACCGTTTTTAAGGACAACTCTAAAGGTGCTTTGGTTAGAAAAACTGATATTTTCTAAGAAAAAATTTAGATGGAGGTTATCCACCGGAGTTGTTGAACGATATTAGTTATGAAGTTATACAGAGGTGGGACACCATTGTTATGACACTTTTCACACACACTCTAGTTGCAACTTGTAGTGGATTTGTGAATAGTATAAAAGATATTACAAAAAACTGGAGCATCTTTAAGTTTGATGAATGCATCTATAAGGCTTAAAGTATGACACCCACCTTTGTGTTTTTAAAATGGGTAAAAACTTCAGAATATCACCACTATAAAGGAACCCCACAAAGGTACAAGGAAGTGTGGCTCCTGTAATCAGTGTAGTTAATTTTTGGAGGAGACAGAAGTTGTGAGAAATACACCCACTAAGATAATCGTGGGTAATGGTAATTGTGTTACTAAGAGGGTGGTTTACATAGCTATATGTCAAAAGTGTTCGTATTATGTGGGGAAAAATGGAGTGGCAGTTCCAAAAAAAGAATTTACAGGCACCTGTACTCTGTTACTAAAGGGAACACAAATCACTGTGCAGGCACACTCAGATTTGATATAATTTCCAAAAGTTTCTTCTCGATATTATAGAAACTGTACCATTTGAATGACAGAGGAGGTTCTTGGGAAACAAAAATTAGAAATGATGGAGCTATGGCAATTAAAAATTGAACGTTTCTAATGATGGTTTAAATGAATATATATATCCATTGACCCTGTTCTGAAACTTAAGACTGCTCAGCTTTGGCTTTTGGTTATTTAATATTCACTTTTAATGAACTTTATATTCAAATACTTAAGAACAAAATGTTTTTAAATCTCATATTAGCATAAGATAATTTGTATTGAAGTCTTTTTATACTTGTATTTAAAATGTAAGTTTTTGAGTTACTGTGCCATTTACATAATTGTTTCAATCATGATGTATGTTTGTTTCAATCATGATGTATGTTTAATTAATGTTTATGGTACTTTTGAAACAGTTCTGATAATGGACGACGGAAGTGCTTAACTGTTCTTTTTAAATTTAAAATTGGTTATAAACGTTTTTTTCTTTGGTGGTTGCTCAGGGGTGGTGCAGTGGTTAGCTTTGTTGCCTCACAGCAAGAGGTTCTTCTCCAGTTCGATCCTCAGCTGGAGTGCGTTCTGTGCGGAGTCTGCATGTCCTCCCTGTGGTTGCGTGGGTTTCCTCCGGTTTCCTCCCACATTCCAAAGACATGCTGAAGGTGGATTGGACACTCTAAATTGGTTCTAGGTGTGAGTGCGTGTGTGCGCCTTCTGTGGAAGGTTGGGAGCTGGGCTGGCAACTCGACACTAAAACTCCACTGCCAATCATGAGCGGTCATGTGATCCGCTGTGGCAACCCCTAACCGGGAAAAGCCGAAAGAAGAAGAAGGTTGCTCAGGAATTTTTCCTTTTAGAACTCTGCTCTTGTTGAAATTTCCAGTAAGTCTACAGCTTTGGGTCCCCAGTGTGAGTTTCAGCACTATGTGAGCCTGGCATTGGTGTTTTTTGAAGTTTTTGTTTAAGGCTGCATGCTTATACTCTGGTTTTGGCTTTTCTTTTGCAGACGCACCCTGTCTGTAACGCATGTAATCAGCTTACCCAATTTCATTTCATCTACATACAGACTGTACAACACCTCAGATGAAAAAGATCTAAAACCTGGTATTTGGAAGTGCTTTTAGTTATGATAAGTGTGTTCTGCATTAGGGATGGGAGTATGCATACAGGAGTGTTTCCATGTTCGAATTAGAGTAAGGGCTAGATGGGGGATAGACTTAGTTGTGCACGTGTGTGTATTGTATGTGAATGTATTGTGTAGTGGTCCTGTTGTGGAAAGTTTTTCAGATGTATTGTGTACATTTGACATTAGGGGTAGAGTAAGGTCATAGCACATTGAGTAAGGTAGTGCACAGGGAAACCCACCTGCTTATCTATTGTAATGCTAACACTGTCTATATTCCTGCCCCACCTTCAGCCCTGTACATTAATTCCCCTGAAAAATTTCCCCAACAGTACATTTATTCAAAGTGTGTGTGTGTGTGTGTAAGATTAAATATTTTGTGACCTAATCATTTGTCAGAAATGCTATTTAGATGTGTTGTGTGTGTCAATATTGTTGTGGTATATCCTGTACACACCAATCCAATATGTATTACAGTATTTAAAAAAAAAAAAAAAAAAAACTGGCATAGTCTAAAGTGAGCCCCAAAAAAAGGGTGTTAAGACCCAGCAGAATACCCAAGTGGTTGAGATGTTTGCCTCAGTAGTACCAAGCTTGTGAACTGTAAAGGATATTGTATTGTACTGAGGGACTTTGAAGGTGGATTAACAAACAAGTGGATTAATAAACCAAAGTGAATTGTAAGTAACCAGATGTATGTTGAGTAAAATTTGTTTTAAGTTGAAAATGCGCTTTGCTATTTATTCTTCTTGAAGCCATCTGTAGTGTGTTACACTTGTGTGTGAGATACACAAATGGTTAAGGTGTCGTGTCTTTTGCAAGCTAAATACCAGTTTTTGGAAGTTTTAGTTGTACATTATTAGAAATTTAATAAAATAGCTATGCTTTTTATTTGCTTCAAATAAACATTTATTTTATCTGGTATGTGAACTGGTTTGAGGGTTCTGTTCCGCTGTCATCTGGGCGAATGTGAATTTCGAAAGCCAAAATTCCAGACCATGTTTATACTGTTAAACAGTGTCATGTTTATTATAGAATAATCTAATTTTGCAATAAATTCACAAAAATGATAGGAAAAAGCCTTTGTAATCATCCAATTTCCCAAGAAGTTTTTAGTATTGAAATTTTTAATTAAGGGAATATAATTTTGCACAGGTAATTTTTATCCTTTATTTTGAGAAGGCACATCGGTTCATACAGAAAATGTTCACATGTACAGCAAGTTGAATTTATTCAATTCTGTGTAGTTATACTTAAGGAAATAGTAGCACTGAGTGTCCCATATAGTGAGGGTTATGGTAGGTTCTCTGATCATAACCACGTTGTGTGTTTGAGACATGGATACTAAGAAATTCACCTTGAGGGAAGCTAGAGAGGTGAATCTTGGCATCCATGTTGAGAACACACAAGTTATGATCAGTGAGAGTGGGTCATACATCTTTTTAGTACATGGAGTCTTATCTTAACAAAATAAAAGTGTATTACCGGCTCTGAAAGCCAATAAATCACTTAATGTGCGTTTTTTGCTAGAGAGCAAGTGAGGAGAAAGTTCATAGTTTCATTGGATGATACTAGGCTATTGGCCTGGAGGCCCTTATAAGCCTAACCAAGGAATTCACCCATTTTTCCTCAGTCAGCACCTATTTCCCCTGTCCAGCAGGGACACAGGTGGGATCCCAGGGATGTATTTTCTATTTCCCATCCATTCATCCAGGTTCCTCTTAGAGGGTTCGAGAGGTACTCTGCTTGACATGGAGAGGGACTCTGTTCCACAGATGGAGTCTTTGGGACACGCATCTATCCCGCCAACAAGTTCTAGGTTAAGGCCTTGCGTGTGGGTTGCTCAAGTGGAGTTTGACTTACGGATATGCAGCCACAACATCAAGGCTGGGTCTGAGATAGCATTGTATGCCAGGCGCAGGTCACCTCTGAGCAGTCTGTACGAGACTGAGTAGAGGGACATGGGTTTTAGTCTCTCTGTATAGGGTAGGTGTTAGAGGTTCCTGACCAGGAAAATCAGGGTCTCCGTGGTCCTTCCAGCTGCTGCATGTGCTTGGCAAGGTACATGCAGAAGGGGATATTGTACTCTACTCTATAATGGGTCTGATAAGGGAAGAGTGCAGGGTTCATAGGTAGGTACTAGGCTATCGGCCCAAGGGCCTATGCAAGCCTAGCCAACAACGTTCCCTGGCTTACGCCACCCAAGAAAGTTATTTTCCTGTGCCAATGACGAGCAGAGACACAGAAGTGATCCCCGAGGTGTATTTCCTATTTCCCATCCACTCATCAAGATTTTTCTTGGAGTGCTAATGAAGAACTTTGCTTGACATAGATGGGTAGCCTGTTCCAGAGTATGGGAAGTGTCTGGGATAGGAATCTATCCCTCCAGCATGTCCTGTTTATTGTGGTGACAAGGTTTAGGTCCCTAGAGTGTGTAGCTCGGAGGGATTGGGATTTCTTTAGGTGTAACATGTCCAACAGCTCTGGGTTTGACATGGCTTTATATGTTAGGCAGAGATCACCTCTGAGTAAGCGATATGCTACAGAGTAAAGCTGGAGTTTTTTGAGGCGGTCAGTGTAGGGCATTTGTTTGAGTCCAGTAATCCTCTTTGTGAGGTACTTCTGTGGCCTTTCCGGCTGCTGAAGATGTTTTGTGAGGTACATTCCAAAAGGGGCATTGTACTCTATAATGGGTCTAATGAGTGATGAGTAGAGGGTAATGATGACCACTTTTTTTCCTGGACGAGAACCCTTTTATGATGAGGTGTGCCACATAGAACGACTTCCTGACTACTGTGGCGATGTGACTATCAAAGGAGAGACTACTGTCCACCTGGGTCCCAAGGTCTCTTATCACGCATTCGGTGTCAAGTAGATTGCTGCCTATGTGGTAGTTCATGGGTACAGAGTTTTTACCAAAGGTGATGACACTGCACTTCTTGGCATTGAGCTTGAGGCCATGGCTCTGACACCAGGCATCTGTCTCGGAGAGGCCCTTCTGTAGGATGTTCACATCATTTGGGGACTTGACTATGGCTCCTAGTTTGCAGTCATCTGCGAACTTAGTTAGCCAGAGGCCTTCTGTGTTAGCCTGTACTTCAGAGAAGTAGATACAAACAGGAGCGGTCCCAGGATGGAACCCTGTGGTACTCCATTTGTCACTGGTTTGAGGTCAGATTTGGAGTCTGTAACTTTTACAGTGTGGGTTCTGTCAGTGAGCCAGTTGGCAACCCATCTTGTGACGTAGGGATTTATGCCTAGTTTATTGAGTTTAGCTATAATTCCAGAATAGGGGATGTTGTCGAAAGCCTTGGTGAGGTCATGATAGGCTGTGTGAACCACTTTACCCTCATCTACGGCTTTGGTGACTGCCTCAAAGAAGTCGATCAGGTTCAGGAGGCATGATCTGCCTTTCACAAACCCGAACTGGGTGGGATCCAGAGTTTGGAGGTTACCAATGTCTTTGTTTATGAGTTCCGTGATGATACGTTCCATGGCTTTGCAGACCAGGCTCGTCAGGCTAATAGGTCTATAGTTCCCGGGAGCAGTGGTGGCTCCCCCTTTGTGGAGTGGGATAACTGTTGCTGTGCGCCATTCAGTGGGCACAAAGCCTGATGTGAGGCTATTATTGAACATGGTGCTCAAGTGGAGAAGCCAGTTCATTCTGAAGTTCGTGTAAAATGCAGCCTGGGATGTTGTCCGGTCCCATGGATGCTGTGTTTTTGGCTTTAGAGAGTGCAGCTTTCACCTGCGTAGTTGTGATTACAGGGACTCTGCATTCTTCCTGTATAGATATGGGCCTTTTTAGTGGGTGGGGGGGTAAAGTTAGCACTGAACCTATCTGCCAGGATGTTGGCAATATCAGTTGGTTCTGTAATTTTCGTGCCTTTGTGCTGTAACTCAGAGCAGATCTGGGTGTTGCCATTGAGATTCTTGACATGGCTATAGAATGCTTTGTGGTTGTCCTTGGAATTAGTGGCAATTTATTTTCGTAGCTAGCTTTGGAGGATCTTATAAGGGATCTCAGCTTCTTACTGAAGCTGACCAGGGAGCTCCTCCACTCATGGGATTTTACACTCTTTTGCAACAGTTTCTTCCTTCTTCCTTCTGTTGTACAGTTTGTTTATGGCAGGGGACCACCAGATTGTCTTCCTTTTTTTGGAGGATAGCGTCTTGGTTCTGTTTGGGATAGCACGATCCATGCACTCATGTAGGTGCTTATACAGCGCATTTGTGTAGGATTCAGCAGTTGTAACTGTATTGTCCATCTGCATGGGTGTCATGAAGTTCACTACTTCTGTCTTAAGAAGCATGAAGTTGGCTTGAGAAATTTCTTACTGTGGTTTCCTTAATGGGGGGTGGGGTGGGATGTGGATATCGAGGGTGATTAGTCGGATCGGACCAACGAGGAGTTGACTTCAGGTGTGGAACACCGGTCACTCATGTTGGTAATGACTAGGTCTAGGATATTGTTGCCCCTGGTGAGGGTGTGGATAAGTTGATCTAGGGCATTGGAGTTTATGAATTCCAGAAAGTGTTGCGCTAAAGAGTTAGTACATGAGTAGTTTTCCCAGTTAATGGTGGGGTAGTTGAAGTCGCCCATTATTAGGGTGTTTGGTTAAACCCCCTAATATTTTCCAGTACATCAAGAAAAGAGTGGGAATCCTGGGGCATTGTGGGGGATCTGTAGCAAGCTACAATTTGGATTGCAGTTTTGCCAAGAGTAAGTTGCACTTGGATAACCTCGGATGCATTATGCTGAGCAACTAGCCTGGAGGTGTGGATATCCTTAATGAATATGGACACAACCCCACCTTTGGTGTTTCGGTCCAGGTTAGATGGCCGAAAAATGTGGTATGAGTTATAGCCTGGTAGTGCAGGGGTGCTCTCTGGAGCCTTGAACCAGGTGTCGGTCACTACACAGATATCTATGTTCTCCATTTTAAGGAGTGCCTCGAGTGAGTGCATTTTGAAATTTAGACTTCTAGCATTGAGTAGCATTACCCTCAGTTTTTTGCTTACCTGTTCCTGTTATGGTGGTGAATTTGTTACTTGAACCCTGCCTAAAAAAGGCACTATAGGGGCAGCAAGAGCCTTAGCCAGTATCCGGAATCCTAGGGGCGACAGGTGCAGGCCATCTGTGGCAAAGCATCGTGGTCTGTCGACCATGTCATCCCAAGCAGACAGATTCTGGATCCCCATTGAATGACACCAGAAGCTTAGCCAATTGTTGAAATCAATAATTTTGTCCTTGTACTGCGGTATCATTCTGGGCGATGGCAAAATGCTACTCAGGGCTATGGTCATACCTGCGTGGTCTACAAGATCGCAGAGCTCTTCCATTTCTCTTTTCATGTCGTCCAGGGAGGTACGTCTCGGGTCATTCACACCAACATGGACAATGACAGAGTCCTGTTTGTACTTGTTGTGGAGTGACCTGAGTGCGTGGGTTATGTGGCGGATCCTGGCACCCGACAGGCAGCTGACAGTAACTTTCTCCTTGTTTAGCCTGGTGAGTGGGACATCAGTGTGCCTGACTATAGAGTCACCTATGACTAGTGTGTTGGGTATGTTGTTTTGCCTTATTGGCTGTGTTTGAGTGGCACACTGAATCTGTGGGCTATGTGTCATTTGGGTTGTGTTGGGGGATGGAGGTTGCTTGTGTTTCTGCTTTGGAGGTCTCTGTTGCTTAGGCAGATTATTATTGAGAGCCTCCACGAATGTTTTTGAGTTTCTATGTGTGGATTTTGGTGGTGTAGACTTAGTGCAAATGTTTACTTTCTCCTCATGACTGTCAGGTTCAGTCTTGGTTGGTGAGAGCTTTACCTCCAGTTTGGCTAGATAAGTGCATCTCTCACAGGTTGTAGTGTTGGGTGGTAGGAGGAGAGGGTTGTCTGTGTACGAGGCAATTTCTACATTGCCTTAAGATGCCCAGATTCATCAGATAGACAGGGGAGAACACTGGGAGCTGACCCTTGGACATGCCTGAATAAAAAACTATTTTCCTCTAGATAAGTGAGGAAAGTGAGTACAAGAGCTGTTTTTCTCAACGCCAGTGAGAAAAGCAAGTACAAAAACTGTTTTCCTTTAGGTAATGAGGAAGATTGAGTGCTATAGTAATTAGTAGCTTATTTAGTGCTTACAAGTTCTGAACAAGTGCTGAGTATGAATAAGCAAATTTAAGTGCTAAAACTAAGAATCTGTATCTGCACTAGACGAGTTACAGGACAGAAACAAGTGCAAATGCAGGCTTTCAAATCAGAAAGTTGAGAGAGATGGAAGATTGCCCAAACGGCCAATAATTACAAATTCTGGGCCAGAACCACTCCTTATGTGGTAGACAGGTTACCTAATGCTTACCACTCCCATTGATAAGCTAGAAGGCTTCCCTCCAACACAGAAAGGTTTTGGGGGGCTCAGAAGCTTACAAACAGTCCTGGATACAACAAATCTGTATCTGGAACACTAGTTACAGGAAAGGTAGGAAACGGGCTTAGTTTTTTTTTTTTTTTTTTACAGAAAAGTAGCAAAAACAGTAGTAAAAACAATTCATATGCAGTGCAAGCTAGCACACTTGAGTATGTAGCAGTATTAGACCACACACAGTTTGAAAAATGTAATTAAATTAAAAAGAACTAAAAGCAAGTGCAGAAAGGGTTTATTAGGTAGAATGCGGTAAAGAGATGAGACTGGGGGAGTGTCCATAGATCAAATCTACAGTGGGGCGGGCACTGCAAAAGCCACCAAATTTAAACTACAAACCAAAAACAGGGAGGGGGGTGGGGAAGACAGTTTCAGCAGAGTTTTGAGCAACCACTAATATAGTATAAACTATAAAACCAAAAAAATATACTCAGCTCTGTATATTTGCAGATCAGACTCTCGGAACAGTGAGACAACAGATATCTAAGCAACAAACTCTATAATAAAGAAAACTATACTCAGCTCTGTATATTTGCAGATAGTCTTGTAAGGCTGTCTCTCAGAACACAGGTTCCAATTTGGGACGTTATGACCTCCTTGTTCATGGATGAAATATCCTTATTTATGAGATGGACCATGTAAAAAGCCTTCTGTACAACGGAGGCAACATGGTGGCCAAAAATCAGGTTGCTCTCAACCTGGATGCCCAAGTCCCTCACAACTGATTGCATGCTTGGTACATTGTTATTAACAAATGTGAACTAAATAAATATTAGTGATAATTAGCGGGATGCCATTTTCCCCAAAGGGGATGATGCATTTCTTGGCATTCTGTTTTGAATCCGTGCTTGTGGTACCAGTCATTAGTTTGGGTAAGGCTCTCTTGAAGGATGTTTACATCACTAGGGGAATTTAAAACTGCGCCCAGCTTGCAGTCCTCTGCAAACTTGGTCAGCCACAGACCACTGATTTTGGCTTGCACTTCAGAAAAGTATATCTCAAATAGTAGAGGCCCCAAAACCGATCCTTTGGGTACACACCACTCGTTATGGGTCTACTGTTAGTCAAAATAGGGGAAGCCACCTCTGAGTGGGTTCTATAAGTGAACCTGTTGGTTATCCTTCTTGTAACATACGGTTTGATGCCTAGCTGGGAGTGTTTATCTATTATGCCTGAGTGGCGACCAAGTGGAGAGTGGTGTCAAAGGCTTTGTCTAGGTCAAGGTAGGTGGTGTGCACAGTCTTTCTGTCGTCCATGGCTTTGATGACTGTTTTGCAGAAGTCGACCAAGTTTAACAGGCATGATCTTCCTATGATGAAACTAAACTGTGTAGGGTCAAGCGTTTGGAGATTGCCTGTGTCCTTGTTTTATAAGGTCCGTGATAATGTGTTCCATGACCTTGCAGATCAGGCTAGTTTTTAGTAGTCAGGGACAGTTTTTGGTTACTGGCCTAAGTTACTTACAGACTGCTATCTGTATTCTTTCGAAGTATATACAGAAAGATATTCAGGGACCATTGAGTGAAGGAATGTGCTTTCCCTTATAATGGACCGTAACTGTTCTTGAGGGTGTCTAACAAATGTCACACACCGCTGAAGGTCCTTTTACGGTTTGGACTCGCACTAAAGTGGTAGGCTTATCTTTTTTTAGTTTGGAGTGTAATCAATGTGCTCCTTGCACTTCAAAGCTGTTGGTTTTAAAAAGTGAAATGCTAAACTTTAGGGTTTCTCTTTAACATGTTAAATCTTTTTTTTTTTTTTTTTTTTTTTTTTTTTTTAAGTTGGATTGAGAGTTTTTCATCATCAACCCCCTCTTTTCAAATTTTCTGTATGGGGGTAGGGATGTCGTGTCAGCTTCTGCCATCTCTCTCAATTTACTGCCCCTCTCCTAGACCTTCTTCACCTGTCATGCCTGTTTGTCTTAGATCTTTGCTCATGCACATTCCCATCCATCTCTTGGCTGAATGTTCTCATTAGCCTTTGCTGCCTTCTGTGTCTTTGTCTCCACCAAATGTTGGTGTTTTCTTTCATGCACATGTGATCATATCACTTGTACTCTGTTCTCGTTTTCAAATTTCCTTGACCTGCATTTGGGGCTACTTTGGCTTCTGTTCTTGTGTCTCCTTTTCTTTCTTTCCCACAGTACATCCTACCACCCATCTCCGGCATTTAATTTCTACCACACCAGGCTGCCTCAGTTGCCCTGTTGTCACTGCTCAGGTTTGTGCAAGACAGAAGCACTGTTTGCACCACTGTTTTGTGCTCTTGATTGTTCAGCTTTTGTGGTGCTTATGTCACGCCCAACCCCAGATATCCTGTGCCAGTTGACTGTAACACCTTTGATTCTAGCTCAGACCTCCTCATTTAGACTGATTTTCTGTTCAACCACTTTTCCTAAGTCATAGAAGCTGTTAACGTTGCTATTTTCTCTTTTTTGTCTCCATTTTCATCTTCAGATTTCCTCTCATTTGCTACTATGACTGCTGTCGTGTGTGTACTGAGTTTCGTCCAATGTACCTTCAGTCTTGCTTTCCAGTTTCTTGTCATTTGCTGAAGTTCCTATTCAGACTTTGCATGTAGTGTGACATCATTTGGAGACAGCAGCTTTATTCTCTCATTTGATCCATTTGCTGATGTAGACAATTACCAGTATGTGGTCGCAGAGCTGGACTTTGATGCATGACTTAGAACATGAGTTCACATTGTTTCATTTCCATTTGTGTAATTATCTCTCCACGTAGTATACGTTTTTCCTAACATTTTCATTCACTCTAGCACTACACAATTTTTAATTGCTACCTCACTTTCTCCTCCTTTGTATTACCCACCAATTCAATTTTTATTTGTTTAATTGCTCCTTCTCTTTTTAAAGATAATTTCATAGTTGTTTTGGTCTCCTTTACAGTATTCAAATTAAAAACTTCCATTATGATAGGTTTCGATTTTAATATTTATTTTCAAGTGTTGCTTTTTGCCAGCAGTATCTTTAAGCTTTAATGTAGTTATTTCTAGGTAAAATAATCCATTTTAATTGTTACATTTTCTTCTGTTAGTAATTCTGTTGAGTACTCTCTAAGGAATTTTTTTTTTAATTCTGCCAGCTCGCTTGATTTCCCAAACATGTTCCCAATTTCCTCTGTTCCCACTCCCATTTCTCAACATTTGATTTCTCCCCAGTGGGAAACAATCCTATGAAATTGGCTTGGGGCATAAAAATATCTATTCAAATACTTTTCATACAAAAGTCAAAAACTGTATGAAGATCGTTGCCTACTTGGGAGCGCTATAGATTTCTTCCATTGTTTTATCAGTTGTCTTTTCAAACATCCGATTTAAATTTTCCTTTACAGTTGTTCTGCAATATTTTGTATGTTCTAATAAGTATCCCTTTTTACTAGTATTTTCTGTTTATAAGCTCAACATACAAACTGTCAGAGCTGTTCTTTAATTTAGAATAACCCCTATCCCCTTTTTTTCCCTTCCCTGTCTGGAGCTAATAATATAAAGATATGTTATCTCATGTTTGGCCTCATACCACCTTGTTAGCTTTTCCTTCTGAGTTATTTGTTCCTAATATCATGGTTATCTTACCAGCCCCCCCCCCCCATCTGTTTTCTGTATAACTGCTTGAAGATATTCCTATTGGAAAAGTCATGCTGGCATAATTCTTGCAGTACTGTTTCTGTATGGTTGCTATTATATTTCATAAGTACTTGCATCCAAAATTCTCATCTTTCAAACTTTATTGCTCTATCTTCTGTTTACATTTATTTAGTATCCCAAAAAAGTGTGGAACTATTTCAGAATGTCATTTGCAGCTATTACTGTGTATTTATTAAATCCAGGAAAAGGACAATCTTTTTTTTTTTTGCTTACCTCACCAGGTTATATCCTTAAATCTGTGAATTCCTTATTTTCCTTCATTTACTGGCTTTAAATTTTATAGCAAATAATACAGAAGAAAGAGGGCAAACATTAAATGTTTCTATTACTTGCGGTAGACTGTAGTGTAACAAGATGTTCTCTGTCTTGAGACTGAGGTGAAGTAGCTAGAATTTCTAATATGTAAATACTGCACATCGGGTTACTTTGAGTTTGCTGTGTTGATCTGGTTAAAGATGAACCTGCTTAAAGAAGTGAAGCTAGCTGTGTGAAGTTGGACTTGATTTATGCCTCTAAAATAGCAGTGTTTTCTCTCTTAAAGAGGTATGCCTTAAGCTGGTTCTTGTCTGTCAGACTGTTCCAGCAGGCTGGGACAACTTTTAATGAAGATTGCTTCACTGATGGTCCAGAAGAATTGCATCCTTTCATTAGCTTTTCAGCAGTGCTGAGGCTCTAAACAGACATTTGTATTTGCTTAAGGTGGTGTGATTATCTCTAATGCTTGAAACCTGAATAAATGTCATATTTTAGCCTATGGACAGACTGTATTGTAGTCTAAGGAAAAGTACATTAACTGCTAGAGCATGTTTTTCTTCCGTGGTGAGAGTATTTTTTATTTTTGTTACAGAAATCTGAGTGCTGATGTGGCTGAAAGTAAGTGCAATAAATGAGAGGGCTTGCTTTAATGCAGTAACGGCTTGTGCCACCGGACTGCAGGACTGCAGCCCCCCCCCCAGCTGTGGAAAGAAAAAAAAAGAAAATATTTATTTTTTTATACTATTACACAATACCATTATGCTGGCTGGCTACTACTTAGCTGCGATGTAATCATGCACGTCCAACTGTTAAAATCCTGGAACTCGAACTGCACATGCTCTGTGATTTCCGGGTTTAAAAAAAAAAGTTTCTGTAAATTTTACAGCAGTCCAGATTAAGTAGAAAAGGTATCAGTGTGATGCACAGAAATCTATGCGGTTTGTAACCGCTGCAAAGAATTGGAAGGGGATCGGACTGCCACGTCCACACTCACGTATGTGATGTGGATGGCTGCTGACTGGTTCTCACTCTCTTCCCACACTTTGCTTGCTGGGAAAAAGCGAGAAACAGTCAGTGGCACTAAAATACATATAGCACATGAGAATTGTATCATGATGATAAGAGGGACAGAAAGATTGTAGCTGAAGTTCTTAGTCGACAGATGAGAAGTATGGCATTTGGGCTACAGCAACCTTTGTATGAAATGTGAGCTGGAAGGTGTAGGGCTGATAAGAGTGAGGAAAGGATCCAGGGCTTTTTGCTTACGTCTGGGTTTGGATCACTAGGAACACAGTGAGAAGCCGCAAACAAAATTTTGTGATTTGTCTTGCCAGAGATTAGACTCCAAAAACAAAGAGGTAGTGATTTTGCCATTGCATAAAAATGAACAGGTGTGGAAGATTGTGGGAGAGGCAATTCTGTGAATTTGCAGTATACTGTTCCTGTATTCTACAATAATGAGCAATATCCTCGTGTGGCCAGAGGGTTTGTTAAATGATGCAGCACAGTTTTCTATTCAGTGTTCTCATCTTTCCTTGGTTCTGCCTGTATAAACACAGCCGTAATGTATCAACAGATGAAAACCTCTCTGACTTCTCACTTCTCAGTAATAAACTCATTGAAATTTGCTTTCTTCTGTTCTCACTATCCAGTATATGACTCACTGCGCTTTCTTAGCCATTTTTGTGTTTTCTGTTTCCTTCCATCTTTTGGTCTCACTGCTTTTATAGTGAACTGTTTGTAGATTTACATTTAGCTTTACCTGGGGTCAACTGTCCCTGCACTTGCTTCTTTTTGTACTTCTTTTGAGTTAGACAGATGGGTTGCATCATGTGAAGTCCAGTAAAAACAAGAAATCAAATGATTTATGTTTTTGAATTTGCTTTTACAATCTGCAATTCTATGACATTTTGAATCAAAATGCTTTGAATATTCACAACTCCAAGTGTTTGATTAGCGGTGTCTTGGAATTGCCCATTGTTTTGAATTTGGTTTGCATCATTGCTTTGTCCTTGTTTCTGTTGTACCGAATGTCTTTGATTTGTCAGCCACTGTACCGCTTGCCATTTCATCTTAATTAATGTATTAATGGAAACGCTAGCCTCTGTTCTGCTGATTTCCCCATTTCATTGTGGTATTTATAGTAACAAGTAAGACAATAATCAAACTATTATGACATTTTTGTAATTAGATTTATCTGAATAGTTCCTGAATTGTGGTCTGAACTTAGAATGTATTTTGCTTATAGCCTTAGTTTTTTTTTTGATTCCCTGAATTGTAAAAATTAAGTTGTGTGTTTACTGCTGAATGTCGAAGTATAAGTATGCATTACTAGTGAAAATTAGCATTAATTAACCCTGTAGTTTGTCTAAGAATTCAGTAAAATAGTGAAGGGAGTACAGAATCTGTGAGGCATGAACAAGTATCTTGCTGTATGCAGTAGCAGCTGGGTATCATACGAGCCAACAGACATTCAACTGTTCAAGTAATAGTACTTGGCAGAAATGTATATTTGTTGTAAAAGGTCAATTTGTGTGTGCTTTGCCCCTTACCCCAAGGCACAGTAAACTTGGAACTGATTGCCCCCTGCATTACAGACCTACCGTACTTCGATTTTATTTACTTTGATATTTACGGAGTTTGTAACTGTGATAGGGATAGCCTGGGATCATCGGACAGTGACTGAAGCGCTGAGAGCTGACTAGAGACTGTCAGTAAGAATAAGAACTACTGGCTTAGTAAAGAAGCTGTTAAGGTGCATAGGAGTAACACAGATGAGATGGAGGGTGGAGTTATTATTTAAGCTGGGAGAACAAAACATAGCCTCAAGTTATGGTGCTAGTGTAAATAGAATCATATTTGAAAGCACACTTTGTGACTACCTACAACCAGTGCATTAAGGTCATTAGGGCATGTGTGAGTAGATGCTGAAATACGGGAATGGTTAACCCAGTGTTAATAGATGTTCTTGGTCCCACAGAAGGATATGACCTACAGGAATGGTAGAGCTGCAAGACAGTTTGGCTAGAAATTGCAAGAAAGGAATAAAAAGGAACATAGAAGGATACAACCTGTGTGACCACTATGTGCTTTCAGTTAGTATGATTTTTAGTATTCAGCGGTTTATTAGTTGCCAGTCAGAGGGTGGTTTACATAGCATCTTGCTCTTGGGAAGCCGCAGACAAGAGCAGAACACCATGTAAAGTTAAGTTCACCAAGTATATTGCTGGTATGGTAGGACAGGATGGGACAGGTTGGCACTTTATAGACATTTAGTTCAATCAAGGTTGATTTTTAAGTTTTATATTAAGGCTGTTTAACAGTTGTATGAGAGTTCCATGCAAGGGAATTCATGTAACTGATTAAAATTAGGAAAGTGTTTTAGAATTTGACACTGAAGAATGCTTGTAAAAGTGGTCAGTGGTATTAATGTGATGGTACAGATGAAACCCTTTCTGAAATATAAAAAAATTACAAGTTCATGTAGATAGTTACATTGCATTTTTAAGTAGGTGCATTTATTTAGCTTAATTAATTGTGCCATTATATATATTAAATGGACACAGATTTTCAGTTTTTTTTTTTTTTTTGGTTTGAAAAGCAGTTATGCAAGTTGTGTCTTGTGTATTTAGGCAGACATCTAGTGGCCAAAACAAAATGGGTACTTTTCCATTATCGAGGCAACATGCATTACACGGCATGCCCCTTCTTTGCCTCGTTTCCTACACATGAACGACACTGTACTGTTAGCAGGCTTTAACTGCAGCATACTTTCCAAAATAATGTTTGCGTAGAACATTTCTCTGAAGTAATAAAGTATATATTTTATAAAGTTGTTAACTACCAATGTTCAAACAGTACAAAAGCGTGTTGCACCAAAGAAGTACATCCCACAGAGTAAACCAAAAACTCTGATTTGTTCATAAAACAGTAAGTGCTCTCATCGGTAGCTACAATAGAGCATGACTTCATCAGACTGCTACATCAGATAGACACACCATTATTGTATGAGAGAGGGAGAGAGAGAGAGCTTGGGACACCTCCGATTTTTGAAGGATGATCCCAGGAACACCCCGGGAGTTTCCGTGGGAAGATCGTAGGGCCAGTTGCAGGCATGTGATTCTGTTTATTCACAGACCTCTGAAGTGTGCCTCATTTCGGAGAAACGGACCTCCTGTGGGGCCTTAAACAGTTCATATTACTTAACTTCTCTTTTTAAAGTGGAATTTCAACTATTGTGCGTTCTTAAATGATGCGCATTACCAATGCGAGCTGTGGTGGTGGTGCTGCGGTAGTGTTGTCGCCTCACAGACATTGGCCGTTCAATTCTCAGAGCGTCTTCTGTGTGGCGACATGTGTGAATGGGCATTCCTTCGGTGAAGGTTGTGCGTTAGGCCTGGCAAGCCAGCACGTAAAAATCTTTTGCCAATCATTAGCGGACCGGAGTTCCGCTGTGGCGACCTCTAACCAGGAAAAGCCGAAAGACGCAAACAAACATTGATATTCTAAATGCATTTCAGTAAGCAATCTGCATACCTGTCAGCTGTCCATATTTTCACACCATCTCCATGTTTTTGAAAAATATTTGGGTCCCTTCCTCATAAAGTTTGAAGTTTTCTCTCACAATCAGTTAGAATTACAGTGAAGGGTGTACCCACATCAGTGGCATCAGTGCGCAACTGCTTGCTAATATTCTAAGTGCTGATTAGACGTGTTGCCCCGATAATGGAAAAGTACCACAAAATGTACATAATTTTTTTGAAGAAATGGAGATGGAATTTTATAGCAAAGAATTAAAGTATATTTTTTAACTTTTTTTTGACAGTAAGAAAAAGTCTTTAAGTACAATACTTAAATGTTTATATTTGAATAATTTTACCAAGTTACTCAGCTTGTCAACCACATGAAAGATTACAGCTGGTCATTCTGATGCAGCAGATCTCTTTAGGCAAGAACACTGCCTTTTTATGAGAGATCTCTGCTTAATAAAAAACATGAAATGAAACGGACCACTACATCTCCAGTTATGCTCAAACCTTCACCCTCATCTCCATGACACATGGAGCTCCATATCAAACCATGGTTCATGTGGTATAAGGTGGCATGTAGATCCAGAAAGGAAAGTATGGCTGCCCAGACCCACATCTACTGGACACCAAAAGTAAATTATGTAAAACTGATATAGTTCATGCAGAAAAATGGTGAGCATAACATCAGACTCTCTGCTATCCCTTATCTGTAGCCTGAATCATTACCTCCCAATCATTTTTAAAGACAAAAACATTGCAGACTCATTCACAGGTGCACAAAAAGTCATTGTGCTATGACCTGCTTTAAGAGATGAAATGCTGAAGAGCAGCCTCTGCTGACATAAGAATATACACTTGTTCACTTCATACCAACTTCCTTCTGGTTTTGATTCTGAAGCTCTTTGAGTGTCTTATACAGAATGGCTGTATCAGTAACGATTGGAAAGGTCTTGATCCATATTAGTGAGTCTTGTAATGTAGAGACTGGCCAAAAAATCTGGATTTACATAGACTGTCTGAGATTTCTATTTCTCAGAATATTCCCTTTTTTCCAAGGTATGCAGGATATGTTGCTTTTTAGAAAGGCATATATATTCCTTTATCTACATCTAGTGTGTATGTGTCTGTACGTACAGATTTTCGCATCACATTTTTGGTCTGTTTTTCATAAAATTGTGGTTTTCTGGCAAATTAGTGGTAAATAAAGATTGAAGTTAGAAAATGACAGACCTTTGAGTTTCAGATTTCATACCCTTCAGAAAATTCATATAAATGCAAGACCTACTATTTTATTAACTTTCTAAGTTTTTAAGAGCGATATTTAAAAATTGTCCTTATTGGGCTTTTATCCCACTTTTACTTACGGCTTTGTCCAGATTTCTTGCTCTGAGGTCGAGAGTATGACGTGTCGGGGCCATCACCATCAGCCAAAGACATTTCAAATTGTGACGTACTATTACCCCACTCCCCCATGTAGTGACTTAGGATGTGTCCAAGCAAGGCAAGGAGCAGTTATGCAGTGTAAGAGTGCAGACAGAGTATCCCCCCATCCAAGGTAGACACAAGTAAAGTGGCTTTTCATCTGTCCTTGATTTTGCAGAATGTTGTGTGTTTGCCATATTTTATACTGTTTTATGCTTCTTATTCAGAAAATGCATGTTGTTGGCTGCGTGTTGCTTTTATAAAGCTGAATATAAATTTATAATTGGAACTGCAGTGCAAGGAGAAGTGGAGTGGTTTGAGTTGAGTGCTGTTTTTTTGTACTTGATTTTGACTGGCATTCCAGTAATGTATTTTGTTTTTCTTGCCTCACAACCTTTTTGCTTCCATCTAGATGTTAAGTAAGCTGTCATGTTGCCAATGCATTGAAATATTTTTTTTCTTCTCCACTTCATTTTGTCTTGAATGGACTCTGATAATGATGGTTTGGCACCCAGGGCAGCGTATTTAAAGTCCCAGTTTTGGTGGTTTTGAGCATGGCTCCACCCCTTTTCTAGTTGACCACACCCCTTCCAATTGGCCCCACCCACTCAGCTGTCTCCTCCAGCCCCGCTTTGATTTGAAGTCACCAGCCACCACTGCTGTAATGTAATTTTGAAATGTAGTCGCATGGCAGAAGGATGACTGATTAAAGATCAGTGATAGGTGTACTTTGTGTACGTTTTAGCTTGTAAGGTGTGACAAGATAAGATAACTACATTATTTTTAAGTGTTGACAGTTAAGTTATTGGTGGTAAGTGTTTTGAAGACACTTTTGTTAGCTGATCGTCTGCATAGAAAGGGCAGTTAATTTTGTGGCAAAGCCTATGGAAGATTATGGCAAGTAATATAAACAGGAGAATATGAAGTACTGAACAATGACAGGCAGTTTGTGATAGCACCCAGTTCTGAATGCAGGTTATAAACCATTATCCTTAATGCTGTCATGTTAACGTAGCTTTAAAAAAACACAATGACTGAATTTGAAATTGCAGTTGTGTTAGCCTTGTGTGATTTTACTGTTTTGAAAGTCTTTAGAGTCTAGAAGTATTGCCCCAGTCAGAGATCTCTGTTCCATATTAATGTAGATCTGGTTTAGTAAGTGTGAAAAGGCTGCAGTTGTACTGTACTGTGTGTGTTGTCATGTCGGAGGATGTCCTACTTGGGGATTTTTCAAGAAGTTTTGATAGTGAACATAAATTAGATATTGGGTAATGGTAAATGAGAAAGCCTTTATAAATTGAATGAAGCAGAACTTGAAACTTCAGCATGCAGTGAGTGTTTTTATTTAGTTCTGTTTGTTGGTAAGTAGTAAATGTCTAGTGGTCAGGTGAACTGTGCTGTCTTTCATTTGAACAGTTTATGTAGTTGTAGATTTGGCTGCAGTAGTGCAACTTTGGAGTCTGTAAATATTTTACTAAATAAGCGGGGTAGGGAGAACAGCCCCCCCACTCCACCCGCACAAGGTAGATGCAGGGAGCATAGCCCTATTGCAAAAAATTGATGTGTTTTGTGTGCTTTATACTTGATTTCATGATTAAGTGAGTTGTGCTTTTAAACGATTTAGTTTGTTGGGTTGTAGATCTGATTTATAGCTGTAATGCGAGCATGAATTTAGCCTCCTGCAGGCTTCTTAGTTAAATGTTTTAAGTCCTTCATATGGTGAGCTTTTGGGTTCTACTGTCTGTGCAAAAATACTTTCTTTGTGAATTTAATTATTCTAATGCTTTATGCTTTATTAGATTCTGCAGTTTCCAAATGTTACTTTTCAAACACATTAATTCAAAGACTTAACATTTTACATTAATAAAAGTGAAAAAAAGTTATTAGATGTAAAACATGATTCTTGTATATAGTAAATGTATACTTTGTGTGTGTGTATCTGTACGTGTGCATGTATGGATGAGTCAGAAATGGGATTTTCTCTCAAAAGTGCAGTAACAAAAGAGCAAAGTTTCCTAAGCTGTACAAGTGTTGAAGCTTCAGAAGCATTTTTGGTGTCCTATTCGTATGCTGCTTGCATAAATAACGTGAAGATCACTGAATGTTTGGATAAGGAGAAATCTTAAAATTATTGCAGTCTTAAGCTTTTAGTACATATTGTAGAAACTGCACACTCTAGAACGTTGATCTCTTGAATTTCTGCCAAGTACTAAATATTTATTTCAATACACGTGTGTGTGTGTGTGTGTGTGTGTGTGTGTGTGTGTGTACATACATGGCTCTATGTTAGATATTCGAAGTTCTGAAACTTCGAAATCATATGGCTGAAATTTCAGAACTTTAGAATTTTTTTTTAAATGTTTTTTTTTGCAGGGGGGCAATTGCCCCTGCACCCCACACACACCCCCTGCTAAATATACCAACTCCGAGATTGCACTTCAATGCGGAAAAGGGTAACTTTCCAGTTTCGCGCTGTACCGCAATCTCCATTCAAAATGTTCGAAGTTTCAAAACTTCGATCTTATGGTCCCGACCATATGAATTTCGAAGTTTTGAAACTTTGACAATCTGATAGGGATCCACATACATGTAAATTTGTATATCTATAGATGTTACTAGGCTGTAATGAATGAATGAATGATTTGCCGGAAAACTGCAAATTTTGAAGAACAGATCAGAGTGTATGAATAATTTAATAATGAAGTCTTTGGATGTGCAGTAATATGAGCCTCCATAAAGGTTGCTGTTGTGTTTGCGAAATGTGCATCTTTTCTGGTTTGAGTTTTACATTTTATGGACATGCTGCTTAACTTCTCAGTGGAAGAAATCTGAACTAAGTCTAACATAATGGGAGGACAAAGACCCAAAAATTGGGAAAGATTTTAAATACTGCTCAAACAAATTTAGAGTTGCTAGAATAACAGGATTTGTGTTGACATTCATTTCCTGATGGCTATGAAGTCCAAAACTCAAGTGCATGCCTTTAATTAGTGACTTTAGTCCTTGTATTATCCTAGTGAGTTGCCAGAAAACCAGAGATTTTAAGAGAAACAGACCTAAATTATGAGGCAAAAATCTGGAAATTCTGGAAAATATCGTAGCAGTTGAGAGGTATGTGTATGGCTATTATGTTTTGGGACATATTTTAATGCATACTACTACTACTGCCCATTTTAACTGCCCGTCAGTGTTGAGTACCTTTGGTCATTTTTAAGGAACCTTCTGCTCAATACAGTCGTGCAGTTTCATTTGTATACTACTACTTTTTTTCTTTTTAAGTCATTTTCATAAATCTCATTTAAGATGTGGGTTTCAGTATCATTGTTCATATGGTGGTGATCCAGATGGTATGTTAATTTATATTCAGAATGTAGCAGAACAATGAGCATTTATTGAAAATGATGATGGATGGAGCACTTTTCAGATTTTATCAGCTTTCTAGTGGAGCTGTTTTGTCTTTCTAACATTTCTCTAGAAATGTGGGCTTTTCAGAATAATTCTAAATTAATGAAATGTCATTTAAGACTTTGTCATGCTGGTTGCAACTTTTATTACACTGTGCTTGCTTCCATGGAAATGAGTTTTAAGAGTTGAGGTTAGTGAATTAGAGATTTCATTAAGATGAACTTGACATAGTGGAGGATGTTTGGTTAAGATTTTATAGCTGAGTGCAGAATAACTCCTTTTAAGACTTTTAGATCAGAGACACACTGTCTTGTTGATCTTGAGTAAGGCACACCTAACAAAGTTCTCCAAGTTGTATTCTTTTCCAGTGTATGTTGACATAAATATAGTCACACCTACCCTTCAACCTCTTAAAGCAAGAATGCTGGACAAAGCCCAAAAATAATGGGGTAACAAAGGCCCAAAGAAAGAGATAGATTTGCGATGGCAAATTTTAAAGAAATTAATAAAACTGGGTTTGCATTACTACATATTTTCTGAAACGAAATGCTCTATTTCCTGAGTTCTGTCTTGAATGATTTGCCAGAAAACTGCAAATTTTATGAATGGATAAAAAAAAATATGAGGCAAAAATGTGGACGTTCTGTGAAATTCTGGACAGTTGAGAAATATGCTATGAGTAGGTGAAAATTGGAGGGGGGGCAAGTCAAGAAGTGTGATACATTTTATATTTAACAGAAGCAAAAAAACTAAGATTAGTGCTGACTGCTGAGTTGCCTTCCATTGCAGGTCAGAGCTGGTGGTATGAGAGAGTGGCTGCCTGTGAGGGTCTGAAGGCTGTGATGGAGGAGGGAACTGTGACTGAATGTGATTTTTACGTGGTTTGCATTAGTTTTCCCCCATGTATGGAGGAGTACATTAATGCATAAGAACTAACAGTTTTAAAAAAAACTGATACATTTATTATTTTATTATATTACTTAGAAGTTATGTATTATTTTCATAGAATTTTAAACTAGCAACCTTTTAAAAGTTGGTTTAATTAAATATCTAAATATTTTGACACAGTTCTATAGTATTATTTCAAATAGACTCAACTTTACAATATATTTAATATAATTTCATGTATCGCACATTTTAAACTAGTTATCTTTAAGTATAGTAAAACTTTTAACAGCTTTCATATGTATCTTTACATTCTTTAATATATAATGAATGTTCTACAATATTTGATCGCCTGACCAGTGTTTAGTCAGCATAGTAATATTGTTTATTAGCGGCAGTTATTGAATTCTGAGTTCTACCATTCTACAACTCTACAAATTTACTGGTGACTAAGCCTTTCACATTCCTTATTTTTAGTTGAATGTAATTTTGTTAACTTTGAACAATAATGAATATATTATGCTGCTATGTATATACTTTTTTGTTTTATATGCTTAGTTGCACAGCCATAAAGCTTTGATACGCAGTTTCAGTAAGCGCTTAATTTTAACTTTTAAGAAATGCTGTTTTAGTTTTATTTTTGGTTTTAAATTTATACTACAAGTTGCTGAATAATATATTATGTAAATTATATATATATATATATATATATATATATATATATATATATATATATATATATATATAAAGAATTTCTTATATATACATTATAACCTAACTCGTAAGAGAAAATACGGTGGATTTATACAGTCAATATAAGCTTTTGAATATATGTCTTTACTATATTATAGAACAGCCAATGTGTTTTGAACTTGTTTTGAACTTTACTTCTTTAAGTGTTGATTGAACTGACTAATTAAATTAAGTTTTAAGCTAATTGTTGTGCTATTTAAACTCAGTCAGTGGGAGAAATTGTTATCTGAAGAAGCGTGGTTGTATCCACGCGAAAGCGCTTATCAACCCACTTGTTTCGTTAAATAAAAGTTTATTTTAATTCAACGCTACTATTTCTACTGGACTATTTGGCTGAATATTGTGTTCATATTTTGTTGCATCGTGGAGAGATCAGTTTCTGTTTTTACTTACTAACTTAACAGTTTTGTCATTTCACCTGTGTGTGTGTGTGATATATATGTCTGTGTATGTATATACATATATTTAAATGTGTTGTATACGTGTGTGTGTATATGTGTATGTATACACACAAACACCGCAGGAAGGCCCATATATAATGTTACACACACACCTCCCCACATCCATGAACCTCTGTGTGTACTTAAGTCTTACACGTGCATTACAGGTATTTAGGCAGTCTGCAGTTTTTACTCATTATGTTGAATGTATCTGCATCAGTAGATACATTTATAAAGTAGGTATTAAATCCTTTCTTCACCCAGCATACATGGTTGCAAAGAAAAGTTCATTCTATTGGGGTCCAGTGCATTCCAGCATGGGAAAACATCATTGACATTCCAACTTGCTTCACGAAGGAGTACCTGAACCTTTCTTTTCATTGTTCCTGCATACTGGCTAAAGCCCTAACTGTCACGTAGTGTCTTAGTTTTAGTCAGAGTTTGGCTAATGGATATCCCAATACAGCAAATAACAATGCAGTCATTTTTAGCTGTAAATCGGACCATGTCATAGCAGTTTTTCTCAGCATCAAAAGTTTTAACAATTTCTTTTTATTTTTGAAGATGCCCGGCAGTTTGAATACGTACATGTTTGTGTAGTTATAGACTTGGTTTCAGTGAAAAAGTATGCACTCTGTCTATACCTGAGTTTTGCACTTGCCATGCAATCAGACCTAATGGAAACTGCAGTGGCCTTTCCATCGCTGTCAAGGACTACATCACCCCCTGCCAAGATGGCTGCACATTAAGTAACAACAACTTAATTCTACCTCTTACCAGTGTGAAAAGAGGAACTCTGCAGAGAAGGTCAGTGGACTTGTATTTCTGGGTAAATTTCAGAAACTGGCTAGTAAGTGCACTGCCTGGATGACCAGAAAAAAGAAATACAGAGGAGCTGAAAGAAAATCTGCTACAAAAGGTGAGGAAAAAACACTGACTGGGAAAGGAACTGCAGCAGTTCAGTAAAAAGCAGTGTTAAGTTCCAGATGTGATTGCCAGTAACCTAGAGGCAAGTGTAAGACAGCTGCACACAGACCTGGTTAAAATAAGTGAAACACTGATGACACAAAAGGCTGGAAAAAATGGAAGAAGCTTTAAACATATATTCTGGTGAGGTGATATAACTGCAAAACTCAGTGGTTGAAATGAAGAAAAGGCTGGCTGAATGAGACTGCTCAGGTTTTCCCTATGTGACCTGTCCTCTAATTCTAAGATTTTCTGCTGTACCAGAGAAGCTGGAAGAAACAGACTGCTTCAAATATGGCTGTTTTAAAAATCCTTTTTAAATCTGAAGTTCACTTTACCGATTTGTAACTCGTGTATTTTGATGCACTAGTTAAAAGTTTGATCAAGGTCCCTGAAGAATTTACTGGAGTATTAATTTGATACTTCTTGAGCTTTAATTAGGAATTTTGTATGAGTTGGTTCATCTTTTTTTGGGGGGGTAGATTATTCCACTTTGGTTCTTAGTTCAGAGAAAGCTTGTTCAGCAATACTTGTAGTGAATAGAAGTCTTAGAATTAGGTTTGTTGTATTATAAATGTATGTAATATAATATGGTTAAAAAAATATATTAAACAGGAATACATTTTAAATACTGGTGTTACAAACTTAGAAAATTGATAGAATAACAGTTCTTGCATTAGAATGCATTTTTTGAAGGGTATGAAACTCAAATCCCCATCATTATTTATTGACTTCAATCCTCAGTGATTTGTCAGAAAACAACGAAAAATATATCCCTTACCACCGGATAGTCAGAAAACCACAGATTTTTATGAAGAACTGACCGAAAATATTGAGTAAGAAATTTGGACAGTTGAAAGGTATGCATCTTGTTCCTCTAAAAATGTATGTTGGTGCAAAAACTGATTATTTTATAACTTTCACTGTGAATTTGATTAACTGAACCTGATGTTGACTATTTGTAAAGTATACTTTTGTGTGTTGTACCTGATTTGTCAGCAAGGAAGTTGGGATCCACGACTTCCAAGAATGGACAAGGAACAATAATACAGCATCCATTAGAGAAAGGAACTTCTCCAGATTGCTTGATAACATGTGCCAAGTTATGACAATCCGTAAGAAAACTATTTGTGAAATGTTTTGTATTTCACTTGGGCTGAGCCTGAAGTTGGTCAATATTTTATCGGTCCACTGTGGCAGTAAATAAATAAACAAACTAAAATGAAGAAAGCTGAGCTTAACGTAACGCTTTCTACATTGTAATATAATAGTGAAATATACAGTTGCAATGTTACCACTGATGCATTGCAACTGTCAAGTATTCATGGTTTTGATGTGTAGACAGTAAACCATTGGGTGCACAGTTATATGCACTCAGACTACACAAATTTGTATCTGTAACTGCACATTGCACTTGGTGGGAGTAAAGTGCTGCACATTTGATTATGTACCTTTCTGCCTGCATCAGTCATCTTAAATAGTGGCAGACTTCCTAATCCCTTTCTTGGATGTCAGAAAAATCAGAATTGGAAATGGCACGTATTGGGGGGCTTAAATTACTCGGTGTTCTGAAGAAGTTGGTACAGATATGATTCAACATGGAATAAAAGTAAATGTAGCAGATATTTAATGGTCATAAACATTTATTTATGTCTAAAGTACAGATGGTCTTTAAGTACAGCAACAACCTTTCATCCTAGCCTAATGTCATATTAGGATAGCTTGGAATACTGTCTTCTACACATGTAACACTGAACTGTATTGTAAGGCATCTTGTGAGAATGAGTAAATTCCTGCTTTTCTGGAAGTTGAAATTATGCTGGCCTTCCAACAGATTGTATTCATACTGGGTATTTCAGTTTTCTTTAATATGGAGGTTTGAGCGCCAAGGCAGTCTGAGCTACACTGCTGTATGTAACACTGCACAGTAGCTGGTTAGGGATATTCATCCATAGAAAATGCTAGCTATACTCATCAGGTGTTTGGCCAGAATGAGCTGTGCTTTTAGTTAGCTTAATTCTCCATCTACACATCCAGTGGCGGCTGGTGACTTCAATTCAAAGGGGGCGTGCAGGAGACAGCTGAATGGGTGGGGTCAATGGGAAGGGGTGTGGCCAACTAGAAAGGGGAGGAGCTATGCTCAAAAACCACAAAAACTAACTAAATACACTGCCCTGGGTGCCAAACAGTCATGAGAGTCCAATCAAGACAAAATGAAGTGTAGAAGAATAAAAATATTTCAATGCATTGGCTGCATGACAGCTTACTTAATATCTAGATGGAAACAAAAAGGTTGTGAGGCATGAAAAAATAAATTACTTTTTAAATACATGAATGGAATGCCAGTCAAACTCAAGTACAAGAAAAACAAGCAGCACTCAACTCAAACCACTTCTTGCACTGCAGTTCTAATTATAATTGATATTCAGCTTTATTAAAGTACCAAGTACCATGCTGAAAGTAGAAATCTCCGATGCCCCCACTTGTAAAAATGTTTCTTATCCAAAAAAAGACCTGCTGCCTGACAACTATCTACTTGTTTTATGGGGAAAACATGATCAAAGTAAAAAATGAAAGGCAAACAAAAAATAAGGTCAAGATACATTGCTTAAAAGGATTACTGTACAGGTTATGGACCATATGATTGGCATTCTGTTTAGTTTACGAGTAAAGCCTGCAGAGATGACTGGAAGTCTCCAAGTGTAATGAGCTTCTTAAAATAATGTAATCCTGTCCTTTATTACAAATACTGTCATATGCATTTCAATACCCAAGGCTTCTACATTATCTAGTTAAGTATTATCTACATGGCAACAACAGAAAGGCTTTCAATGTTGGCAGTTCTTTAACAGTATACTTATTAAAGCTTACTTGCATCTTACAACCTCAGCCAAGCTTACCTGATGGTCATTAAAGTATTGCTACTTAAACACAGAGCAACAGGCACTTTGAGTAATGTGCATAAATCAACAGTACAAAAAAAAAAAAGGACAGAAACCAGACCATTCTGCAAAAATCAAGGACAGATGAAAAGCCACTCTAGTACTTGTGTCTACCTTGGATGGGGGGATACTCTGCACATTTACACTGCATAACTACTCCTTGCCTTGCTTTGACACATCCAGAGTCACTACATGGGGGAGTGAGGTGCAACAAGTATGTCACAATTTTAAATGTCTCTGGTTGACACTGATGGCCCTGACACATTTGTCATACCTCTCAACCTCAGAGCAAGAAATCTGGACAAAGCCATGCAAAGAAGTGAGACAAGGGCCCAAAAATAAGGACAATTTTTAAATATTGCTCTTATAAACTTAGAAAGATAATAGAGTAGATCTTGCATTAGTATGAATTTTCTGAATGGTATGAAATCTGAAACTCAAATGTCTGTCATTATTTTCTAACTTCAGTCTTTAATAATTTGTCGCTAATTTGCCAAAAAAATACAATTTTATGAAAAATGGACCAAAAATGTGATGTAAAAATATAAAATAGCCACACAATACAGCTGGGAACCTGTCAAAGAAGGGACACTTTAATATTAGTACTGCTAACTTGAGCAGCTGACAAAATAAAAGAATCTACATGCATTTCTGAAATAAAACTAATCTATAACTCTGATTATTAGTTATTTCTTAATTGTAAACTGTCCATGTTTTCTTCGAAAATTGCTACTTTGCGGAGGGATTATTAGGGGGAAGAGCAACATTTTGAGCCAAAATCAGGAACAGTTGAGAGGTTTAGCTATGCCTAATTCTGTAAAGCAATTTATTTGCATGTACCTCTGAACCTGTTTATGCAATAAATCTGGACAAGGCCAAATATATTGGGGGAACATATAAACAGTACTAAAAATTGCTCTTGTATAAACTGAGACAGTTGATAGAACAACAGGTCTTACTTTAGCATGCATTTTTCTGAAGGTTATGATGTCTGAAACTCAGTGTGTCATTATTTAGTTACTTAATTCCTAAATGATTTGCCAGAAAACCACAAATTTTATGAGGAACAAACCAAAAATAAGAAGCAAAAAATCTATTCATTCTTTGAAAATCTGGACAGTTGGGAGGTATAGTTCAGCTGGGGCTGTCTTTAAGTTCGCCACCCTTCCCCCTCACAAAATCATGGTCGAATGGAGCCTCCCCCTGCAGCCATTCCAATGATCCATTACTTGGCTATTTCACTCCATTTACCATAAACACTAAAGTGCATACTGATTTACTTCTATGATGATTTGGACTTCATTTGAAAGTTTTATTTTGCATTTTACAGCACAAACACTAAGACATCTGCTAAACAAACCTAGTATTAAAACTTCTCTGCCCTTGAAACTCGCATTCACTGAAACCCACATTCAAAGAAAATACATTTTACCAGTGGCAGATAAAGATTAATTCTGGGCTGTTTTCAAATCCGAGGCCCCTTGCATACGAGACATACATGTGCTCTTTGATACACCTTTCTATTGTTTTGAACATTTTTCCAGTAAACTGTGAAACAAAACGCATGCACCAATAATGACAAAACTGCCCAATTCAGAACATCTTTCCAGTAAACAATGAAACAAAATGCATGCACCCATAATGACAAAACTGCCCAGTTCAGAACATTTCCATCATAAAAGTCTACTCAAACCTCTACAGTCCACCATTATCAGTAAATATGCACAATTCTACAGTCCACTATTATCAGTAAATATGCACAATCTCTGAAGAAGTAAAAAAGTCATTTAAATAAATCTGTAACTAATGAAGAGGTTGCTGCTAGCAAACACCTTTATATTTCATGGTTTCATCGAAAAATAAAGTGTCTGATGCCCCTGAGGAATAAATTGCCTATATTACATTAAAAATGATAAGCTAGTAATATTGCAATAGGAAATGAATGGCAAACTGATAACAGGCTCATAGTTAGTATCTTAACTTTTTCAGTATGGCAGCATTCACCCCTTGTGGGAGTAGAACCAACAGCCTTCTGCATCAAAAGCAAGTACACAACCTGTTGTGCTATTAACAATGCAAGCTGACTTAGCATAAGCAGCACTAAACTTCTCTTCCCCTGCAGCTCTCAGCTCCTTGTAAAATCTACTCAGTACTCAACTGCATCTCAACTTCGCAGCACAAGAAATCTGGAAAAAGCCAAATGTATTGGGGGGGGGGGGTGTCAAAAGTCCAAAAACCAGGGCCACGTTAAACATTGCTTGTATAATCTTGGAAAGTTGCTAGAATAAAATGCTGTGTTACCACCATAAATTTTACTGCCAAGGTCTCTGTACAAAAGAGTCAGAGCAACATACCACTAAGCCAAATCCGCTGCTTTGTGAAAGAAAAAAGCTGTTACCACCATACATTTTACTGCCAAGGTCCCTGGCAAAACAGTCAAAGCAACATACCACTACGCCAAATCAGCTGCTTTGTGAAAGAGCGGAAGACTTGAAACTTAAATGGCTATCATTTATTGAATTCAGTTCTCGCCATAGCTGTCAACCTCTTGGCACAAAACACCTGGACAAACCCAGTAATGAGGGAATACAGCCCTCAAACATATTCAGTGAATTCAGTTCTTGCCATAGCTGTCAACCTTAGCACAAAAAACCTGGACAAAGCCAATAATGGGGTAATACAGTCCCAAAAATAAGGACACATTTCAAATATTCATCTTATAAACTTAGAAAATTGCTAGAATAAAAGGTTGTGTTAGAATAAAAGGTTGTGTTACTATGTATTTTCTGAAGAATATGAAGTATGAAATTCAAATGCCTGTCAATTTTACTTCTGATGGAACAAAAACAATTTTCAGTAGAGGCCCAGGGAGAAATACTGCAGACACATGTCTTTGTAAAATGGCAGGACACCAGAGCAAATCCACACAAACACAGGGATGAGATGCAGACTACACACAGAAGGCACCCCAGCCAAGAATCAAACCAGAAAACCTATAGCTGCGAGGCAGCAATGCTACCACTGCACCATCAAATATGTAAGGAATTAAACATTCAGAAACCTGAAGTCTGAAATTCAAATGCCTGTCAAATTTATTTAACATTTGTTAATCAGGACAGTCTGACTTGGAACAAAAAAACAATTTTCAGCAGAGGCCCAGGAAGAAATAATGCAGACATGTCTTTGTAACATGAGAGTACACAAAAGCAAACCCACACAAACACAGGGAGAAGATGCAGACCCCACAGAAAAGGCACCCCAGCCAAGAATCAGACCTGAGAACCTGCAGCTGTGAGGCAACAGTGCTACCACTGCACCATCAAATATCAAGCATTGCAACATTTAGAAGCCACAGATATTATAAGGAACAGATCAGATCAAATGAGGCAAACATCTGCAATTTTTTTACAAATGGTGGTGGGTAGGGAATTCAGGTCCTTAACACCTGCATACAAGGTACAGGGTTCAAGCCTGAGGTATTCCCTACCACACCACCATGAGTTTGTTCTAGCCACCAGTATACAGCAACGGGACAAACAGACACTCCAGCCGACGTTGCAGTCCGGGTCTGATCTGTTTCCAGCGACAGTCTATACAGTTAAAACTGCATAGACTTCTGTGATCTCTGCTGTTACATGTTTCTCAGTCTCCAGAATGTCTCAGCAGCAGCAGTCCGGACTAGTGCATTTTTTTTAATTGTTTTATCCGCGAATTTTAAATTGTTTTATTTCTTTACAGCTGGGGGGCTGCAGTCCGGCTGTCCAATAGCACGGTCTGCCCCTGTACACATCACATCTTGACAAGCTAGCTATGTCATGAGCACTTACACCAAACTAATTCAAAGACCTGCCTGCACAAAGTGGGAGATAAAAATGATAGTACCAACTGCTATAGGTCTAGCAGCAGAAGGGAGACAATCAGGTGGTGTAGAAACTGCCATATGCTCACAGACCATGACCTTCTACTTGACAATTGCAGTGCTCCCAGATTGCATTATTCCTATCCTGTGTAATTTGAAGGCATCCTTCTCACCCAGTAAGGTTGTTTTTGAGAGTATCACACACACCCCTTATCATAAACACGATATGCTGACCTAAGCAGAGGCAGTAAGAAAGACACTATTAAGACCTCATAAGGTTGTGAAGATTAGGTCTCAACAGATATCCACCACCACATCAGCATCATGCTTCTGCATTGTGAAGGTCCACCATGAGAGACTGCAGACCATCTAATTCCTCAGATTCTGTGAGAAAAACAATATCTTAGTCATTGTTTCTCTTTCTGAGACACTGACTCCACACTCATAAGATTAGAGAAAGTCAAGGTTACAGTTGCCTTTCTAGTGCTTGGAATTGTGATATCACAAGGAACCAAAAGTCCTTCTCACTCAACGGATATGATTATGACCTAAAGGTAGTCCCATATGGCATAAATGACTGAGGCAAACAACTGTTACGGGCATGCAAAGAAACTTGATGCAGCTGACTGTGCTCATTTCCACAGAGAAGGTAAAACAGAATAAAAACAGAGTAGAATCCTTCCCTTTGCAGAAATATCTACATGCAAAGAAAAGATTATTACAATCATCATTTGACTTATTACTTGGTATGGGGGGGTGTAAAGTTTGTGCCAGCATAAAACAAGATGGCTGACATTTCAACTTGCTTCTCCAGGAGTGGCCTACGGCTCTTGCCATATGGCTAAAGCCCTTGTTGACCCCATAGTATCTCTTTTTTTAGCCAGAATGTGGCTAATGGGTATCCCAGCATAGAAGATATCAATATACTCATTTCCACCTGTAAATTACATACCAAGATGGCTTTTCTCAATCCCAAAAGTCTTAACAGATTGCCTAATCTTGAGGTTGTCCTGCAACTTAAAGACAGTTTTGTGTAGCTCATAAGACTGACTAGTTTTCAATCAAATGATGGCCCTCCTTCCATACAAGGGTTTTAAGCCTAACATGCATTTTGGCCTGATGGAAACTACAGTGCTTCCCATATTTTTTAATGATCACGGCCACATGTTCTCTTAATAGATTCTGTGAGCCCACAAAGTTAACTCACTGAACTTGAACTTAGGCTGAAAAACGACAAGCAATCTACTCATGAAAGCAAAACTGCAAAGGTGGGCAAAACTCTACACCACAGAAATAAATTTTATTATAAAAAAAAAAAAAAAAAACTCTGAGACTGTGGTAGTACCTTCAGAATAAATCCATAAAAAGCTGTTTACTTATGCTTTGCTACAGGACATTCTCCATGCCATCTGAAGATGGTGCAAGATTTCTAAATGTTCTTGAACTACCTTTATAGTAGAAATGGTTTTATAATGGGAGATTTCAACTACCTCGCAATAAAATTGGGCGCCTATATCTCCAAAGCGATGTATCCCCACAGATTCTTAAATCACTGGAATAGGTGACTATCAAACCAGCTAGATAACATTATCGACTTGGTCCCAAGTAATACTGCCACTTTATGTACCACGCCTATAGTTTCTCTATCCCTGATTTAAGTTGGACCATAAATTTTATAAGATTCTCTCTTAAACTGAACATCAACTGCAGGTTGTTAGAGAATTCAAGAATTTGAAATGGACAATCCTCAGATTGTATGATCTCTCCAAATTCACTTTTTATACCACAAGAATTGACACCAGTATTGCTGCTATGTATACAGAGGAGTTCTATTCCCACAGGAATAAGTACATAGACCTGGTCATTCCTAACGGGACAAAATATATATTTGCATTTCAGTACTGGGAAGATCCATTTGGGCCATGTAACACTCCTTTTCAGTGGAGACATGGGGAGAAAAGCTCCCAAAGCATATTTAGTGAGAGAAAAACCTATAAAAAGATTGTAACAGACACTTTGTGAGTACAAACAATTCTTGAAATATAGTGATTACAGGTTCATCATAAACTAGGCATCTAGGTGGATGTGACAAGTAGCAGTTGTAAAAGAAGTTGGAAAATAATAAAATGGGATTGCAGTAGAGGAAGTAGTTGGGCTTCATCACTTGCCGAAGAGGGTAAATGGAAGTACAAGAAAAGAGAGCGATCAAGCGCTAAATATTGACTGATCATATTAAAATGCGTAAGGTTTTGAGTGTAAAAGTGGGTACGTAGATAAGAGGGGTTGGAATATTAATCTGCATGGTCAAGGTTACAGAAAAGAAATAGTTAAGGATTCATGTCCGCAATTACGAAAAGAGCAAAATACTAGAGTTACTGATAACATGAGAAACTATAGTTTGAGAGAAGGAAACCGGGGTATCAACTGATCCAGTGCTGTTTTCAACAGTTCAGTTGTGGACTGTTGGATTCATCAGGATCCAGCCTTTTGATGTTTATCAGTTGCAGAGTTGTGACTTCTCCCATGCCTATAATTCCATAGGTTTCCCCTCTGATATTCTGATCTTGTTTGCTGCTTATACTTTTCAGATGTGTGGCGAGCTCTGCGATTCAAGTAGAGTTTTCTTTTTGGAAAGCTACACTCTCTCCTACCATGGGAGTTTAACTCTCACTATTTTTTCTTCTCAGCTTTTTTTACCTAGAATTTAGTCACTTTTTTAAAATTTTTGGCTATTGTAGCAAGTAGATCTGATGTCCTCCTCATTTTTTCTCACTTATGGGTTATGAATCCAATCCTCGGATCCGACTCTGCCACATACTGTAGACTTCGAATCCAGCTGTTAAGCTCCATCCTATACCCGTAATGCACCATTCCATCCCTGTTGCCTTAGATCTTGTTTGCCACAGTTTTGGTTAGATGCAGGTTCTGCTCTTGAGCATTTGTGAGTCTTTTTTTCAATTTCATTATCTCCTAAAACTTTTATATAAACCTTAAACTTTTCTTATTTCCCCTCTCTCAGCTGTCTCTGGTTTTAGGAATATCTTTTCTACTAATCTCTTATTTTTTCTATTAACAATTTTTTTAGTAGTCCTGTACCATTGTTGGTATTTTCTTTTCCTAACTGTAAAAAGGTATTTCTCCTTATTACCGTAGTTGGCAACCTTGTCCTTTTTCTTCTCTGCTACAAAAAAAAAAAAAAAAAAAAACTCTATTTCTTAGCTTAACTGTTGATTGTCATGTCTGACAAACCTATAGATTAAAAAAAAAATGCAATTCTTGTGGGCATAAGATCCCAAACTCAGATGTCCACAAGGAGTGCATTTATTGCCTTGGTCCCGACCATTTAGATGCGGCCTGTACAGTCTGCTCTACTTTTAATCCAAGAACTTCGGCTGACAAGCATAACCAACTTGTATTGAAAGCCTTACTTCCTGTTGCTTCATCTTCCAGGGCTGAAACCCTTTCAAAATCCAGCAAAGTAGCTTCTTTAGAGCACAAAAGGAGGTCTTTACCGAAGTCTCTCAGATCTTCATCAGAGCCTAGGAAAAAAGTGAAAAAACTTATGGATCCTGTGTCTTCGAATCCGAAGTCTCTTAGCCTACCCTCAGGTCCGAAACCATCCTCAGATATAAAGGTTTCAGCTCAGATAGTCATCTCTCCGTAAGCACTGACATTCATGCTGGATCCTAAGTTTTCTAATCTGAAACCAGGTACTTCTTGTAGGAGCCCTTCTCTTGAATACATAGTAAAGCCTACTTCTCCCTCTTTGACTACTCAGTTGTTTCAGACTCTGAAAAAACATTCCAGGCCCCCTTCCACAGCATCTTCTAGGTTATTCAGAAGTTTATCCTAAGCAGATGTAGACAGGATTATGTGAAAAATTCTTAGAGCTCAGATCCAGATGGGGTTCCTGCCAGTTCCATCCCCTACCAGATCTGTGAGTCTACACTGTTAAGTTTCTCTTTCACTTATCCGACCCATAGTTTCGGAGTGCCAGGATCTGAATTCCCTGAAGGCTGACATATCAGAGGAAAATTTTCCTCGCACTTCAGCTGTTTCCCTGACCGGTTCTGATCAGAATGGGTCTCGCAGCTGAAGTGTCTGCATTTGGTCTGAGGAGGTAGGGTCAGCACTAGTGTTGTCTGATCCATCCCTTCCCCTTGGAGCTTTGGTCATAGACAGTTAGGATCTGCTTTTTCCCTCGAGGCTTGGATGTGGGGGTGGCTATGCTCTACATTCCTTGGAAGCTTTGGCTATGAGGGAGTGGATCAGAGCTTCTTCTAGTCTCTCAGCCTTCAAGGTGGTGGAAAGGGCTTTCTCTCCAGGGAGAAGCACCAATTCACATTTTGGATCCAGTCCCTTTACTTTCATCTGTTCTGAGCTCCGAGTTGTTCAGGCTTATTACACAGGGACAGCCAGTTCCAATGGGCCTCAAGCCAGTTCAGTAGAAGAACTTTTCTTCTGATACCTCTCCAGAACACCCATGGAAGAGGTCCCCCCAAAGAGGATGTGTAAAAGAGACATAGAGTCCCCCTTGGAGTCTCACAGAAGACACTGATTTTAATGGAGAGGGATCCCCCTGATCACCACCAGATGACATCTCCTTTGGAGATATTCTAGAGGTCCCAAAGCAGAAAGGTGGCTGGTCATCCCAAACCCTTCTCATGAAGAATCTGGTGTTATTGGAGTCTCCCTGTTCTGGTCTGTCTGTCTTGGGTTACCCCATCCCCCCCCCCCCCGTAGATGAACTTACTGATCATAGGAGGTTACTAGACTAATGGCCTTGGGGCCCTTATAAGCCTAGCCAAGAGTTTATTCCCAAAAAGAAACCTCAGTCAGCACTTGTCGCCCCTGTAAGTGGACACAGGTGGAACCTCTGCGACAGACTTGTGGTTTCCCATGCACTCATTAAGGTTCCGCTTGAAGAGGGTCAGCGAGGTACTCTGACATGTATGGGAAGTCTATTCCAGAGATGGGGCAGCCTCTGGAAGACAAACCTGTCTCTTCAGCAGGTTTTGTTGATGTTGCTTATTAGATTCAGGCCTTTCGAGCGGCTAATGTGCGAGGAGTTGTGAATCATCTCTAGAACAGCAGGGTCCTAGATTGCTCAGAGGTGATCTGTCTCTCCTACAAGGCAATCTGTATGATATGAGTAGAGTGATTCATAGATTAGTACTAAGCTAACTGTCCTCGGGGACCATTTTAAGCCTAGCCAATTACCCCATGTGAGAATCAAACCTGTCTGCATAGGACAGGTGTTGGAGGCCATTGATTCTCTTGTGAGGTATTTCTGTGGCCTTTCCAGTTGGTGCAGATGTTGGAGAGGTACATACCAAACTGGGCATTTGTAGTCCATTATTGATGTAATGAGGGAGGAGTATAGAGAGGTGGTAACCTCCTTTTTTATAGATGCAATCTCTTTACTTATGAGATGAACCAAGTAAAAGGCTTTTCTTACTACTGCCACTACATGATGGTTGAATGTGAGATTATCAACCCAAGCACCCAGGTCTCTCACCGCAGGGCCATGTTTCTGTGGAATGGTATGATGATGTATTTTTTTGCATTTAACTTGAGACCATGACTTTGACACCAGTCATTAGTTGTTGCGAGACCCTCTTGCAGTATGTTAACATCATTTGGGGAGTCGATGACAGCACCCAGCTTAGTCCGCAGACTTGGTCAGCCACAGGTCTTTTGTCTTTGCCTGGACCTCTGAGAAGTGGATGCCAAACAGGGATCCCAGAACAGATCCCTGGGGAACTCCACTAGTGACAGGTCTGCTATCGGCGGTGGAGGTGCCTATTTTGACCTTGAGAGTCCTGTCGGTGAGCGAGTTTGCCATCCACCTGATGAGATACAGATTTATGTCAAGTTATGTTAGCTTTTCGATGATGCCCAAGTTGGGGATTGTCAGAGGTCTTGGCCAAGTTGAGGTAAGTTGTATGTACTGACTTTCCCTCACCCAGGTCCTTTGTGACCATCTCAGTCAACAAGGATCAACAGGCAAGATCTGACCTTGACGAATCTGAACTGGGGGGGGGGGGCAAGTGCTTGGAGACTGCCTATGTCCTTGTTTATGAGATCCATAATAATACGCTCCATGGCTTTACAGGTCAGACTTGTTAAACTAATGGGGCAATAGTTTCCAGGGTCAGTAGTGACACCACCTTTGTGCAAGGGGATGACAGTGGCAGATGTTCTTCGTTCCCCATTGCTGCAGTCCTTACTATTGGGTATAGTCCGCCGTCCAGTCGGCCCGAATACCAGAGTATAAGGCTGACGTCGGTCAGGGCGCATTAGACTGACGTCAGTACGTCAGGGTACTAATGCGCATGACCGACGTCATATCCTCAGTCTTTTTTGCCGCATGGTCCGATGCAGAAGCAGTTTTGCGAGTGCAGGTTGGCGTTCTGAAATATTTCGAAACCGGAGTTTCAGACCGAAACAGAGTTGGCTAAGTACCCGTTGGGAACATTTTGGTTTTTCTTGCCTCAGTATTTAACCGGATGTCAGAAAAAGTGAATAACTGTATTTCTTGTGGGAAACAGATACCTCATAGGGATTACCATACCTTGTGTATACCTTGTTTAGGGCCTGAGCACGACGTTGTTGGTTGCCGCTCTTGTGCTAGGTTTAACAAACGCACTATTAAGAGGCCGTTAGACTGTGCCAGGTTAGTGTTTGGGAAGCGTTGCAATTATAAAATGCCGCCGGATGCTCCGGCGCCGCTTCGTCCAAGAAGCGCAAGGACAAAACAGCGAAGCCTAGGGTTGATGAACCGGCAGTCCCGGACGTCGGTTCTTTAGAAGGCTCAGTGGAGCCAGAGGTTTTGCCAGGAGTTTCCATGGAGTCTCAGGCAGAAACTTTACTGTTACAGGATGTGCCTTCTCAGGAGGTAGGCCAGGCTGAGGGGGCTTCTCAGGTAACTGTTCTTCCCTCTCTTCCCAAGGTAGTTAGAGCCTCTCCTTCTGTTGCCAAAACTTCTTTGAGAGGTAGGCCAAGTTCAGCTTCAGTGGGGGCTTCTTCTAGCATTTCGGGTTCTGTACCTAAGAAACATATGCTTAAACTGGCAGAAGATTTGATTACTATGATTAGAGGTTCTATGCCCCCTCCTGATAAGAGGCCTAGGGTGGAACCGGAGTTTGATAGTTTTGAACAGTGTTCAGAGGCTTCAGAGTCTTCTGCGGAAGGCTTGCAGGAGTATCCTACTTATTCTGATTCTGATGTGGATGATTCCACTCCTACAGCTTCTCCTCCTGAGGATTTCTCATTTTCAGAGACTCTGCATTCCATGAGGGAGCACTTTAAATGGGAAGGCCAGGATTACTCTGATTCCAGGAAAAGGCTTAGGGAATTCTTGTTTTTACCCCAGCATAGGCCCTTAGCTATTCCTCCTGTGTTGAATGTGGTGGAAGATGTTTTTGCAGAGGCTTCCCTGAACCCTGACTCTTTGCCTCCTGCTCCTGTTAAGCCTGATAGGTATTATAGGGTGCCCGAAGCTCATAAGTATTTGTTTCTGAGTCCTAGGGCGGACCCAGAAACTATTTCTCAAGGGCCTAAAGGTGTTAAGGCTTCTGTGGTTAAAAATCCTGTTCCCACTGATAAAGAGGCAAGGGCTTTGGATAGGTGGGGAAAGAAAGTGTATACTTCTTCCACTCTAGCCATGAGAGCGTTGAATTGTCAGTTTCACATGCTAAAATATCAGAATTATCTCCTTTCACAATTAAAATCTAAGGTGGATGCTTTGGCGGAAGGTATTGAGTGTAAAGAGTTGCTGGATTTGGTTCATGTGTCTGAACAAGTGGGTAAGCATTCTTTGCAATGTGGTTTTGATGCTGTACAGGCCTCCTCGAGGGTGGCTGCTACTAGTTCTGTTCTTCGCAGGCATGCCTGGTTGAGGGATCAGAATTTAGCTGAGCATGTTAAGACAAGGATTTTGGATGCTCCTTTACAGTCTGATGTGTTGTTTGGATCGCCTGTGGAAGCAGTTTTAAAGAAAATGGAGGACAAAGCTAAGTCTATGCAAACTGTTAAAGATTTTTTGCAGGTGCAGCCACCGAAGTTTAGTAGAAATTGGCCTGCTAAGGGGTGGACATATCCTGCTTATGATTCCCAGTCTAGGGGTAGGTCTAGACGTGGTAGGGGCAGGGCTCAAGGTTCTTTTAGGCCTAGAACAGGGAGTTCACCTGCTCAGACTTCTGGTGAGGGCAGGGGTCAGTCCTTTCGTAAACAGACCCAATGACCTGTCTTTTCAGCTGCCAGTAGATTCTCGTCTGGCAGCTCCTTTGGGAGGAAGACTGTCTCTTTTCAAAGAAAATTGGGATTTAATTACTCAAGACAGATGGGTGTTGGATATCATTCACCACGGTTACAGATTTTATTTCCATACAATGCCCCCTTTCAAAGGCATGCCAGACGTTCCTCCTCCACAAAGAAAAGAGGCTCACAAGCAGGTTTCTCAGTTACTCCAGATAGGGGCCATTCAGCCAGTCCCTGTATCAGAAAGGGGCCTAGGATTTTATTCTCGCCTGTTCCTAGTACCAAAGAAGGGGAACACGTGGAGACCAATTTTGGATTTATCTCTCCTCAACACTTTTCTGGACATTCCCAAGTTCAAGATGTTGACGTTACAACAGCTTTTACCTCTGCTGGGCAAAGATCACTGGATGGTAACTTTAGATCTCAAGGAAGCTTACCTTCATGTGCCTATAAGGCTAAGTTGCAGGAAGTATCTGCGGTTTCGAGCTGGAGATTCTCATTATCAGTTCTCTGCATTGCCCTTTGGCTTATCTACTGCGCCCAGAGTATTCACAAAGGTTCTGGCTCCAGTGATAGCTTACTTCAGGCTTCAAGGAATTCAAATCTATCCTTACTTGGACGACTGCCTGATTCTGGCTCAAGAAAAGGAAGACCTTCTACAGCATCTGGAATATGTTATAGCAGTGCTAAGATGCCTAGGGTATTCTGTGAGCGAAATAAAGTCCAGTCTAGTACCCTCTCAAGACATGTGCTTTCTGGGTGTGAGACTGAATACAGCAGCCCAGATGGCCTTTTAACCCCGGACAAACAAAAGAGTCTGTCACTTTACTTCCATCAACTATCTCATCAGTCCGTGCTGACTGCAAGGACAGTCCTTCAAGCATTAGGGTTCATGGCATCTTGTATTCTGGTGCTTCCCAATGCCAAACTGCATATGAGGAAGCTACAATGGTATCTCAAAATGTATGGACACAGCACTGCCAGGATTTGGACACTGTCATTCAAATAATACCTTGCCTTCAAAAGAATTTTTGTGGTGGGCTCAGGAATGTCACCTAAACAAGGGACTCTCTGTGACCCGGCCAGAGGCGAGTCAGATTTTAACGACAGATGCCTCGGACATTGCTTGGGGAGCTCATCTAAATGGAAAGTGGATACAAGACAAGTGGCCTGCCAGACTACAGCATCTACATATCAACATGAAGGAGATGTTAGCAGTCCAGTTTGCATTAATGGCTTTCAAGGAGTTACTTCTTCCAGGGCAGGTGTTGATTCTAACAGACAACACAACTGTCATGTGGTACATCAACAAGCAAGGGGAACACATTCTTATCCTCTATGCAGGCAAGCAATGATTTTATGGGAGACTGCGCTAAGCTTGCAACTAACTCTTCAGGCAAGGTTTCTGCCGGGAGCACAGAACTCCTTAGCAGATGTGTTAAGCAGACAAATCATGGATCCCCACGAGTGGAAATTGGATCTTCATGTATTTCAAAAATTGACAGTGTCATGGGGAACTCCAGACATAGATCTGTTCGCTTCTCCACTAAACCACCAGCTGCCACAGTATTGCACAAAGGGGTTTCATCACACAGCTTGGAAAGTGGATGCTCTGTCTTTCAGTTGGAAAAACCTTCATGTGTATGCCTTTCCTCCTCTGCCTCTTCTTCCAAAGGTACTATTAAAGGTCAGACAAGACAGGCCAAGGATGA
Source organism: Protopterus annectens (assembly GCF_019279795.1). Lineage (NCBI taxonomy): Eukaryota > Metazoa > Chordata > Ceratodontiformes > Protopteridae > Protopterus > Protopterus annectens. The sequence continues at coordinate 292,487,553 of NC_056746.1, forward strand.
TTTTGATAGCTCCAGATTGGCCTCGGCAACACTGGTACCCACTACTACGGAGTCTGGTAAGGAAGCCTCCATGGCCTTTACCTCTGATTCCTCATCTGTTATCTCAGAAGGATGGTCATCTGCTCAATGTCAAGCTTCACTCTCTTCATCTAACAGCCTGGCATATTCTGTGTTGAAACACAGCAGGTCTCAACTTCCTCAACAAGTTTTAAATGTGATTATGGAAGCTAGAAGACCTAGTACAAGGAAAGTGTACAGAAAAATGGAAGAGATTTTTATTTTGGAGTACAGCAAAGAATTTGCAGGTTTCTGAGCCTAATTTGAGTGTGGCTCTTCAATATCTTACTGAGTTATTGGACAAAGGTTTGTCCTTCTCTTCCATTAAGATTCATGCTGCAGCAATTTCAGCTCACTATGATTGTGACCCACCATTGTTTTCGCATCCTTTGTTCAAGCAGTTTCTTAGAGGGCAAAGAATATAAGACCCCACGTAGAGCTCCTACTCCTGCTTGGGATCTCAATTTTGTGTTGGAAAAACTTACTCTACAACCTTTTGAGCCTGCGGCTACTGCTGAATTGAAATACTTGTCATGGAAGACTGCTTTTCTGTTGGCTATTACTTCTGCAAGAAGGGTGTCTGAGTTGCAGGCCCTTATGGCAGTAGAGCCCTTTTTGATTTTCCATAAGGATAGGGTATCATTACGTACTAATCCTTCCTTTATGCCTAAGGTGGTTTCTAGTGTGGCTTTAAACCAAACTATTCATTTGCCTACTTTTTATGCAGACCCCCAAAATAAAGGGAAAAGATTTTGCACACTTTAGATGTACACAGGCAATTGCGTTATTATTTAAGCAGGACTAAGGATTGCAGGCAGTCTCAGCAGTTGTTTGTTTCTTTTTTGCTTTGAGTTCACAGGGCAAGCCTGTGTCAAAACAAACTATTTCTAGGTGGATTGGCTTTTGCATTGCATTTTGTTATTCCCATCATGGCAAGGAGATTCCAGCTGGGATTAGGCCTCATTCCACTAGGGCTACTGCCACTTCAACAGCATTTCTAAGGCCGGTGGCAACTAAGGATATTTTGGAAGCAGCTACTTGGAGTTCAGTGCATACTTTCTCTAAGCATTATCACCTTCCTATCTACTCTAAGTCTAGGGCTGGTTTTGCCACAGCTGTTTTGCAAGGCATGTTGTCAGCTCCTGCTTCTTTATGATTTGCCAGCCTCCCTTACCTCTGCTTTGGGATTCTACCCAATAGTAAGGACTGCAGCAATGGGGAACGAAGAACATAGTACAGTTTTGTACCTACCATAAATGTAGATGTTCGAGGATCCCCATTGCTGCAGTCCAATTTACCCTCCCTCCTTCCCTCTGTGTTTAGGGGTGGTTGTGTAGGTGAGGTTACATGCTTATATTTTGTATATATTCTTGTATATATTGTACATATTTTTGGTGCAGGTATTTTGGGCCTTGTCTTTTTAGGGTCTTCTGACATCTGGGGCAAGAAAAGACTGAGGATATGACGTCGGTCATGCGCATTAGTACCCTGACGTACTGACGTCAGTCTAATGCGCCCTGACCGACGTCAGCCTTATACTCTGGTATTCGGGCCGACTGGACGGCGGACTATACCCAATAGTAAGGACTGCAGCAATGGGGATCCTCGAACATCTACATTTATGGTAGGTACAAAACTGTACTTTCTCCACTCTGCTGGAATGATGCCTGTACTTAGACTTTGGTTGAATAGGGTGCTTAATGGCGTAGACAGTTCTTGCTGGGGTTTGTGCAGAATACAGCCTGGGAAACTATCCGGTCCCATGTAAGCTGTGTTTGCTTTGGATAGGGCCTTTAACACTTGATCTATGGAGATGTGAGGTGCAGGACAAGTATCCGGTTCAGCGCAAAATTAACCCCCCCCCCAGTCCTCCCCAAAGTCCCTTTCGACATCCCTATCTGCTAGTAGGTGGGCCAAGTCAAACGGGAGAAGTGTAAGGGATACTGTTGAGTACTATTTCTGAACAAACCTGGGCTTTGCCATGGAGGTTCCTGACGTAACTGAAGAAGGCTTTGTGGTTTCTATTTGTTTCGGAGGCTAGTTTTGATTCATAATTGGCTTTGGAGGTTTTCACTAGTGATCTAATTTGTGTGTTGAGGCTAAGGAGGGAGTTTTTCCAATTTGGAATTTGTTCCTTTTTACCCTTGGACAACAGTTTCTTCCTTTTGTTGTAAAGCTTGTTGGTAGATGTCCACCAAACAGGTTTGTGTTTCCTTGAGGAGCAGGTTTTAGTTCTGTTTGGTATGGGCTGAGTCCATGCAGTTGTACAGGTGCATTTGTACTGCATTGGTGTACTGTTCAGCATAGTTGTCTGCATTCTCTGAATGTGTGAAGCTACAGATATCCTCCCTTAGGTTGTAGTTAGCTGTTGAGAAGTTTATTTAGCTTTATTATGGCTGGGGTGGGGAGTGGAGGCATTGGATGGGATAGAAACTTCGAATGAGACGGTCCGATCTGATCTCACCAGGGAAGAACATATATTATGGAGTGCTCCAGCGGTTGTTCATGTTGATGAGAACCAAGTCTAGAATGTTATCTCCCCTTGTGGGGGATGATGAGCTGGTGTAGTGCATTTAGAATTGATGAAATTGAGGAATCGTTGAATGAGTGCATTAGTGCAGGAATAGTTCATCCAGTCTATGGTGGGGTAGTTGAAGTTGTCAAGGATCGGGAGTTAGATGGTACCTTGATGGAATCAAGTAGATTCAGGTAAGAGGCGTGGGTGTCCTGAGTCATGGAGGGAGGTCTACAGCTGGCTATAACTTGGATTGTTGAATTGCCAATCGTCAGTTGCACCTGGAGTAGTTCCAGTGCATCATGCTGGCAGACCAGTCTGGAGGTGTGCCTGCCCTTAATGAAGATAGAGACGCCACCACCCTTAGTCTTCCCGACCTCATTTTGGGGTCGGAATGTGTGGAATGAGGTATAGACTGGTAAGGCAGGGGTGCTCTCCGCAGCCCTGAACCAAGTTTCCATGACTGCACAGACATCAGCATCTTCCAGTGCAAGGAGAGCCTCCACTGAGTGCATTTTCAGATTAAGGCTCATAGCATTTAGCAGCATGACCTTCAGTTTGTTTTGTGACAGATCTTTTATGCTGGAAGATTTGTCTTGGGGACATTGCCTAAAAAAGAAACAATTGGGGGGGGGGTGAGAGCCTTGGCCAGGAACGGGAATCCCAGTGGTGACAGGTGAAGGCCATCTCTGGCAAAGCAACAAGGCCTGTTAACCATGTCGTCCCAGGTGGACAGATACTGGATCCCCCAGGAATGACGCCAGAAAATAAATTGTTGAGGTCAATTAATTTTGGTAGCATTGTGGTTTTCTTGGTGAAGGTAGGATGCTGCTTAGGGCTAGCGTCTTATCTACCTGGGACACTCACTTTGAGAGCTTAATCTTTTCTCTCTTTATATAGTCCAGGGAGGTACGTCTCAAGTAATTCACTCCAACAATGACAGAGTCATACTTGTACTTGGTGTAGAGAGCCTTAAGTGCATGCGTGATGCACCGAATTCTGGAACCAGACAACTGACTGCGACCTTCTCCTGCCTGGTGAGGGGGACATCGGTGTGTCTTACAATTGAGTCGCCAGTGACTAGTATGGTTTATTGTTATGTCTTATGGGCTGTGATGGTTATTGTTTTGCCTTACGGGCTGTGTTTGTGAGACACTGGTGTGTTGTCTATGTGTGATGTGTTTGGTGTTATGCTGCTGGAAACCTCGCCCCATTAGTTTACCAAGTCTTATCTGTAAAGCCATGGAGCGTATTATTATGGATCTCATAAATAAGGATGTAGACTGTCTTCAAGCACTTGACTCCACCCAGTTTAGATTCTTCAAGGGCAGACCTTGCTTGTTGAACCTGGTTGACTTTACGGAAGGAGCCGGATACTGTTGAGGCCATCCCCATGCACCCTGACTTGTTCTTGTCACCACCTGCAGACAGACCCCACTGGAGCAAAGGAGGCCCTGTTGATGCTGTGGTGGTGGTGGAAGTCACTAACAAAGAGTTATCCAATCAGAGCTCTGCTGTCCATCCACCTAACAGAGTCTAAGGATGTTAGACCGCTTTAGAAAGTGAATCGTGTTTGCCTCTGCTACCTTTGCCCTGAGGTCACTGAACTACCTGACACATTTTACTAGACTTCAGAGAGATTTGACTAAGGAACTTGGAAATACTCAAGATTTCCATGTCTGCTGAGGATTTCAAAAGAACATCCTCTCAACTGGCCACTCTTAAACCTCTTTGAAGCATTAGAAATGGATAACTCTCTCACACAGCAGAAGGTACCTCATGAGCACCTGGTTCAGGCATCACCATAAGGAGATATGCCTGGATGCAACTTTGTAGAGCCTTTTAAGACCTTCTTTATTAACGCCCCATTCGAGGGTACTTCTTGTTTGGGCTGTTAGTAAAGGATGCGCTTGGCCATAAGAGAGAAAGATGGAAAAAACCTGGTCTTCCTCAGCAGACCTCTATAGGAACCAGATAGGTGGTAAAAAAAAAAATATGATTCTGAAATCTCAGGGACTCTTCCAGGATTCTCGTGGGGAAAATTCCTCCAAAGGCAGGGCTTTAAAGATTTATTTTCAGACAGGCCCTATCAGCACTGCTAAAGTGCTGCCCAACTGTCCTACCCTGAAGGCAGTCAGGAGTTGGTTTTCTTTGCACCTGGATGCTTGGACAAACATCACAAAAGATTCATAGGTGCTAAAAATTATATCCAGAGGTTATTGCATAGCATTTTCCCATCTTCCTCACTTTCAAGGGAAGAAATTTCTTGATGTTCCACCCAGTCAGAAGAAGGCAGCAGCACAAGAAATTCAAAAGCTGCTAAACAAGAGTCCTTCGAAAGGAAAGATCCTTCCAGACCAGATAGGATTCGGAACTTATTCATGCTTTTTAGTGCCAAAGAAAACATGGGACCTCAGACCCATTTTGGATCCAAGCAAATTGAACCAGTATGTAAAGAAAGCGGAGTTCTGAATGGTCACAGTTAAGTCCATTGTACCCTTTCTGCACAAGGATGATTGGATGTGCTCTGTAGATCTTCAGGACGCATACTATCATATCAGACTAGACAAATGATCCAGAAGACGCCTCCACTTTTGGGTGGGATCCAGTTATTAGCAATTCCGAGCTCTGTCCTTTCGACTCACCACAGCCCCCAAGGTGTTAACCAGATGCATTGCAGTAATTGCAGCTCACTTGAGACTGAAAGAATTCTAGGTGTTTTCATATCTAGACGAATAGCTCCTTACCACCCCATCCAAGCATAAACTTCAAACATTACAGGGACTATTTGTTCCAGATTTGTGACACAGGCATTAGAATCAGTCTTGCCAAATCAAAACTTGCACCAGTTCAGAGCCTAGAATTCATCACGGCAGTTTTAAATGCGACTACACAGGTAGCATCTTTGCCTCTCCACTGCATTACTTCTGTCAGAAATCAAGTTTATGCTGTCCTTTCCCAATCGGCTCCCCCAGCAAGGTTAGTGCTTTAAGCACTTGGTGTCAGCTTCCCTAATACTACTTCCTCTTGCATGCTTCTTTATGCGGGTTCTCCAGTGGACTCTAGCTGTACAGTGGTCCATTCTATACCAACCCCTGTCTTTTTTTTCAAGTCAAGCTTACCCCGATTTGCAAGCAGCACATTCACTGGTAGATACAGTCAGACTATATTTCTGGGCAGACCCTTTGTTCTACTGAATCCAGTAACCACAGTGACCACTGACACTTCTCAACTGGGGTGGGGGGAGCATTTCTTGGGAGGAACTGTCCAAGGCATGTGTCCGTCCCCCCCCCCCCCAAGAGACCAAGTTGCATATCAATGTCCTAGAAATTAGGGCAGTCCTTTTAGCATAGCAGGCATTTCGAGATGCTGTTCCCTTGGGGACTGTTGCAGTGCAGACCAACAGCATGGCTGTAGTCTGGTGCATCAACAGGCAAGGAGGAAACTGATCTTGCCTGCTTTGCATAGAAGCCATGAGGCTTTGGGAATGGACAATCTCATCAGACTGCTTTCTGTTTGCGACTCACATCTCGGGGAAAGCCAGTGTGCTTGTGGATAAATTAAGAAGTTCTGATTCCTCATGAGTAGTCTCTCGATCATTCGGTAGAGAATATGCTGTTCAGGCACTGGGGCCAACCTTAATGCGACGTATTTGCCACTCCTCTCAACAAGTGCAGCAAGTACTTCGCTCTGATCTCCCCTCAGGGGATGTCACCGAGAGATGCTCGTCTTTACGCTTGGCCCTCTGATGTCCTTTATGCTTATCCTCCTCTTCCCCCGATTCCAAGATTTTTGTAGGAAGCAAGCAGGCTGAAGAGCTCAGTAATCCTCATTGTACCCTTCTGGCCTTGGCAAGTATGGTTCACTTTTCTACAGTGTCATTTTCATTATCCTTGCTTGATACTGGTGCCTACTCAGGATCTCCTTTCTCACCCATTGGGGATTCAACACCCCAACATCAGGCCTTGAAGTTAATCACACGGTTTCTCCACTTCCAGTAATACACAGTCCAGGCTGTCTCTTCCCCAGCTTGACATTATTTTAGCTTCTTAAAAGGATGCTATCAAATATTACTAAAAGCAAGTGGAAAAGATTCTCAATTTGGGCATCAGATAATGACATTGATGCTTTTTCTGCACCAGCTTCGGCTATTCAATTTTTGACAACAATGACAAAGATGGTGCTAGTTTCTCTACCATTACATTTCAATTAGCATCAGTTTCAAATTCCCACACAGGGAATAAGTCTTTTTCTTTGGTTTCCTCTAGATTGTGTAAAACTTTTATGAAGGACATTATTTTTTAAGGCCTCCAGTAAAGGATCTCTCACTGCCTTCAGATCTTACTGCAGTACTTGAAGGTTTAACACAAAAACTCTTTGAACCTTCAGAGAAATCTGACCTAAAATTTTCATCATAGAAGACTGTTTTCTTGGTGGCTGTAACTTTGGCAAAAAGAATTTCTGAACTCCAGACTCTTTCAGCAAAAACTCCTTGTACTGTTTTTCGTAAAGATAGTTTCTCTGCGAACTAACCCTTTCTTCTTTTTTTACCCAAGATAGCTTCTGAAAATCACATCAACCAGTCCATTCCCTTACCAGTTTTCTTTCCAAATTTTGCCAGTATAGGAGAGTACATGCTACACCTCCTTGATGTGCACAGACAACTACATTTTCACCTTCACGGTTAAAAACTTCCTTGGGCTCCCTCAACTAGATCATGCCTACTTCATCTGTCTTTTGGTTAAGAACATCTGTTGAGACATTTGTGCAGCAGCTGCATGGGTCCAAGTATCTTATTTTTGTTTCACATTACAAATTGGACATCATATCTAGAAATCAAGCCTCCTTTGGATTGGCAGTACTCTGGAATATCCTTCCATGAGGGCCACCCAAGGTCAATGTAGCTAGGAATTCTGTCCCATAATTGAAGAATTAAAAGGGCAACATCAGATTTATAAGTTATGTACTCACCATAACTAGGCATCTGTGTTGTCCATTTTTATTCTTTCTCAACTCCCCTGCTCTCCATCCCTCATTCATTTTTATTCTGGAAGGACCTATTGGACAGTGTTTGGAACCTACAGTTCCAGGTTTGAGCCCTATCTTTTTATCTGACTATCTGTTCCTCATCTTTTATTGCAAAATAGAACGGCAAATGTGATCTGAGGCAATGGGGATGGAGTGGGGCATTGTGGGTGGAGTGTGGAGCTCAACAGTTGGAGCCATAGTTTATAGTATGCAGCCAAGTCTGATGCAAAGATCAGATCCGTAACCCATAAGTGAGGAAGAATGAAAATGGACAGCACAGATGCCTAGTTATGGTGAGTACATATCGTATAATTTTCTTGATGAATTTTTAGGTCTCCTCTTAGTAATTTATTTTCTATATATGGTGTTTTTCCAGTATTTTTTTCTTAATAGATATTGGTGCATTTTCATGTATGCCATTTTTTTCTAAAGGTGTTAAAGATTTTAAATCTTGATGTTTCTAACATCATATGAAGTGTTTGGAGAGTGTAGGCACAAGTTACCTCCTCATGACCCATGCTCTTAACTGCATCTACTGCCTTGGTGCCGCTCACTTAAACATAGAATGTCAATCATGCACGTCCTTCAGTGCTAGATCCCTCTAGACTGGAAGGGATAATTTAGTGTCAAAGGGGCTCCTTCCAGCACAGACATAAGATACCCCTTTACCTTCCTCTCAAAAAAAAAAAAAAAAAAAAAAAAAGAGAAGTCAAAGTTGAAGGTGCAGGAGAAAGAGAAAAAGTGGATAGAAAAGAAAAGGAGCAAATCTCCTTCAGAATCTATGAAAAAGAAATCTGTTTAACAATAAGCATTGGTTCGTTGGTCCTGACCTGAAGATTCCTAGAAGATTGGAACAGTCCATCCCTTGGCCTCCGATCTCCATCTCTTAGAACTAGTTACTTACCAGGACTGAAGAATTCCAGGCTCCAATCACCCATCCTTCAGGAGAAAAGTTCTCCTCCTTCTTTAGTAGTATCACCTTCTTGACCATCTAGAAGCCTTACAGAGCTTGACTTTGACATGATGATGACATTTCTGAAGACGCAGGTTATACTGGCACTGTCCCTTAGGAAGGTAAGAGTGTAGGCCATCTTGCACCCCCTATACAAGAGTTTGCACCAATCCAACCCTTAGCTTCAGATTTATTGGTACCAGTTGGAACCATAGCTTCTTTGTCAGGGCCAGGATTTCTTGCATATTCATTGATTGTATCCCAATTTCTGTCAACTCTGATACAATCGGATCATGTTGAGACTTGGAGTCAAAGCTTCGGAGCTGAGCTCCAAGAGAGTAAGATGACACCGAGATCTTTGGAGCCATCTCTTCCCCTTGGGGCTTCAGCCATAGGTACCTCAGAAATGAGATCTAATTCAAGGCCAGGACTCCATGGCTCCAAGGTTTCTGTCTCCTCTTCAGAGTGGAGGGAATCTCTGCATCAGTAACGTTATCTGCTTTTGAAGCATTTGTTTTGTTAACTTCCAAAGACAAGGTAGCTTCAACTAGTTTGGTTCCACTCTGCATTCTACTACTACACCTCTTCATCTGGTCATACAGGGCCAGTCGACACCAAGGGTTTCTGAGGAAGTCTGCTTCATCAGTTCTCCATCCAGTTCTGACCCTTCTACTGAACTCCCAGAAGGTGTTTCTAGAAAATGGACATGTAAGCAGAAGCATCTAGATTCCTCACCATTGTCTTTCACTGAAGACACCAACTTAGAGGAAGAGAGAGTTTCCCTTGCTCCCTCTCTGATGATCTCTCATTTGGCGACATCCTAGAGTTAATGAAACAGAGAAGGGGCGTGGAAATCCCAAGACCCTTCTCTGGGTAAGTTGGTATTCTTGGAATCCTTTTAGTTCCAGACCAACATCGTCCTGGGTGGTACTCTGCTGTTGATCCACTTGTTGATCTAATGTCTCAGTGGGCATTGAAGGACCTTGATGTGGTGGAGCTCATACCAAAGAAAACTGATTGCATATTATTTGCCCTGACTGACCGGAAGCACTGGAATAAGGGTCCATCTGTAGCGAATATGGTGGTGGCAGTAGCCACCAAGAAAGAGCTATTGGAAGAAAATTCTTCTCTTCATCCTCCCAGAAGAGAATCTAGCACAGGTCCGCTTTCCCAATTGTTCATTGTCAGTCGGCTACTTTTGCCGTCAGGTCGCTGAACTACCTTGTCCATGTAACAAGATTCCAGTGAGACTAGACCAAGGAGATTTCAGTGTGTCTCATGGGTATTGCCAGCGGATGTTAAGAAGACCGTGGACTCCAAGCTTTCCACCCTACAGTAATCTTCTAATGTGGCCATGCATCTACTCTTGAATGCAGTTGATGACACAGCCAGAGCAGCAGGCACTGGCATCATGCCTGGATGTGACTGTGTGACTTTGCAGAAGGCTTCAAGTTGTCCTTTATTGCTGCTCGCCAAGATGTTTGGATCTGAAGTCAAGGATGCACTTACCAGGAGTCAGCAGGATGGCAAGACACCCTCTGTATTGGAGTATGCTTCTTACACCCTACATAGAACATTGTCTAAGAATTGGAGATGGGCAAGAAGATGCGGTTCCACAAATCAGAATTCTTTCCATGGCTGCCAAGGTGACAGACCACCTCGTGGCAGAGGAGGCAGTAATTTTTTAACAGATGATGCCCAAGAGGCTAAGGTAGACTGCAGAATCAAGGCTTTCAAGGTCTATTTTCTGAGAGAGATTTTCCAGTGCCCCTGAATGGTTACCCAATTGCTGCTGTCTGGAGGCATTTGGGGGGTGTCTCTCCTTATCCCATCACCTCTGACAAAAAGTAACATCAGATTCATGAGTGCTAAGGATTAATATCCAGGTGCTGCTCAATTCCCTTTTTTTCTCACACTCCAGAAAAAGAAGGAAGTCCCCTAATGTTCCACTCACTCATTGGGACTTGGCAGCCATAGAAATCTCAAAGCTGATAGAAAGAGTGATCCACTTAGTCCCCCACAACCAGTTATGAACTGGAGTCTGTTCCAGGTTTTTAGTGCCAAAGAAAACTGGAGCCAAGACACATTTTGGATCTCAATCACTTAAACCAGTTTGTAAAATAGACATAATTCTGGATTGCCGCATTTCAGTCCATTTGTCTCTTCCAAGGTTGGACAATTGGATGTGCTCTGTAGATTTCCAGGATGCTTGCTGACTCATCAAAATAGTGAAGCACTCCAGGAGGTTATTTTGCTTCTGGATGGGAGCCAGTTTGGAGCACTATCGTTCACCACAGCCCCCAGGGTGTTCACCAAGATCATGACAGTAGTAGCAGCACACCTGCACATACTGGAGATCCAAGTCTTCCCATATCTAAGTGATTGGATTCTCAGTGCCCCCACCATCTCCTGCTTGAGCACAGGGACCATGTACTCCAGTTGCTCCTGAGCTTTGGAATCTCAATAAACCTACCAGAATGTCAGTTGACTACATCTCAAACTATAGAGTTCGAAGGATGCCACCAAAACACCAAACTTCAAATAGTCTTCTCCAGTCCACGGTCCAGTCACTTTGCCCAACAGCCTTTCAAGTTCCTTGTCAACCAAAACCACCAGCAAGGTTAATCCTATGTCTTTTGGGTCTCATGGCATGATTCTTATGGTTTCTTCAGCATGATTGGCTGTAGTGGACTTGAGCTGTATAATGGTCTCAATCCACTCTCCCTCTACATGCAAAAATTTGGATTATGCAAGCGTGCAAAAAACAACTCTGTCTGTGACCAAGGGCTGTCCAGGCAGCTTTACCAGTAGCAACAGTGACCACTAATCTATCCCTTCTAGGGTGGGTGGATGGGGCATTTGGACGGGAAGATGGTCTAAGGTAAATGCTTGACAACAGAGGCCAATCCTCACATCAGTATCGTGAAGCTGAGAGTGTTTCTCCTAGTGTTGCAGCCATTTCATGACCCACTCCCTTGGGGTGTGGTATCCATACAGAAAGCATGACTGTTGTATGGCACATCAGCAAACAAGGAAGAAGCCGTTATTATCTTTGTCAGGAAGCCATGAGACTTTGGCAGTGGATGATGTCTTCACAACACTTTGATAGTAACACACATCCCGCAGACCTTTATTGTACTTACGGATAAATTGTGCAGGACAGTGCTAATGGCTTACCAGTGGTCCCCAAGTCCTGCAGTGACACAAGCCCGTTTTTAGCCTCTGAGGCAAACCTTGCTACAACCCGTTTGCTTCCTATCTAAAGAACAAATGCAACAAGTACTTTGCCCTGATTTCCCCACAAGGAGAGTCACAGAGGGATGCTCTGGCCCAGAATTGGCCCCTTCTCCTATATGCTTTACCCTTAGTCATAATGAACACGTTTTATATAGAAAGCAAGGCAGTGCAAGGCCAGGGTGATCCTCATTGCTTCATTTTGGCCCCAACAAACATGGTTCCCTTTCCTATGTCCTCTTCTAGTCCATTCTGCATGGATGTTGGATAAGTATCCAGATTTACTATCACATCTGTCTGGATTGCCTCCTCCATATCTGAAATCCATGAAGCTAACTACATGGTTCCTCCAGTGTTAAACATAGCCAGAGATGCCAGGCTTCCTCTTGCAGTAGTCTGTATTTTTTCTGCTTCATTAAAAAAAAATACTAAAGTTTTTGCCCTAGTAAATGGAAGAAGTTTCCAGTCTGGGCTTAATCCAAAGGTCTAGACCCTTTTTCAGCACCACTTCTCCCAAACTTGAATTTTTGCCTGATTTCTTTGACAAAGGCTGCAGTTTTGTAACTATAAAGACTCAATTGGCAGCTGTTTCCAATTTTCAGTTTGGCATTAATGATGCATTGATTGCATCCCTCAAAATCTCAAAAGTCTTTTGCGAGGGTACATTTCTGTTGAGAGTTTCCATAAGAGACCCAGCACCTCCATGGGACGTCATTATTCTATTACAAGCTTTGACTCCACCTCCCTTTGAACCTGCTAATATAGTAGATTTAAAATTTCTTCCATGGAAAACCATTTTCTAGTCACAGTAATATCAGGCAGATGAACTTCAGAACAAGCCCTTTTATCAAAGCCCCCCATACGTGATTTTTCACAAGGACAAGAATTTTTTTCTTTTGAATTGATGCGTCTTTTATTCCTAATGTGGCATCCAGTACTAATTTTAAATCAGTCTGTGTATCTTCCTGTTTTTTTTCTAAGATACTCAAACAAGGGAGAATATCTCCTACATTTGTTAAATGTTCACAGACAACTCTGATTCCGTATTCACAAGACAAAGGACTTCAGAAAGGATGATCACTTATTTCATTTGCTAGGCCAAAATTTGGAGAAGCAGTTTCTGAAGTGACCCTATTCAGGTGGCTGTCAGATCGCATCTCATTCGTGTATTGTAGGAAAATTTGTATTCAGCAAGTAAGCCTAAAGCACATTCAGCAAAAGCAGTTGCTATTTCTACAGCCTTCAGTAGAGGGTTGTCAGTTGCAGCCCATGTGGCTGCTGCACAAATATCAACTGTACAAATCTTTGTGTCCCATCATAAGCTGGAGGCAGTCAATATCACATTAATCCTTTGGCTCCACCATACTCAGTGTTGTCCTTCCCTGATGACACCCAGTTTGACAGCCTGGAATTCTGTCCCACATGTTTGAATGGACGAAAATAGACAACATTGGTTACGAAAGTTATGTACTTTGACAACATGGATCTAATGTTTTATATTGATTTTCATTCACTTCAAGGTCCCCATCTCCTGTCCCCTTCCAAATTGTTACCTATGCCTCTAGATGATTGAGGGAGATTACTCCTGTCTGTTCAGTGTTATTTGACTGAAGTACACTAAATTAATCTTTACAAATTAGTGGGTATGACTTCCATCTACCAAGGGTTTTCCTTTTACTATGCAAATTCATATCTGTATATTCATACACACACATCCTTCTATATCACTGTTGGAGTATTCTTCACCTTGGGGATCTCCTGCCAAGGATAGCTCAAAGTCCGGCAAGTATACCAAAACCTTTGTCTGTATGCTCCATATGTTATACCCATGCTCCCCGCACAAGACATAGGGCATGAAGGTGACTTATGGAGGCAGTTACCCAAAACTTCTGTGTTGCCAGACCGAATGCCATCATTAGTCAGTCTTAATGCCCTTTGCTTGATACGTAGCTATTGGATAAGTGCCCTGTTGGGGTCTTTTTTTTTTCTTTTACTGTTGGTCTTTTCTCTTCATTTTCTGAAGTTAATGTCATCCAAGAAGGGAAAATGTCAGTGTGGGAGGCAGATTACTCTTAAGGATTATGTATCTTTTGTTTAGGTGCTTTCCATGACCATACTTCCTGTATTATGTTTAAGGCATTTGTGTCCAACTGTCTGAAGTCAGTCTCCCCTGGCCATTTATCTTGAGGACCAGTGTCTTAAACAGTTGGCTCATGGTAGCATGGCGGACTCCGTTAACCCCAAGGTACTACTGCTAAGCAAGATGACTAGATTCTTTGACTCTCCAGCCTTCACCAGACATCTCTGTAGAAGCTGTTGAAAGCTCTGTAGGCAGTCTGGTGTCAACTTCGGATTCCTATGCCTTGACCCTGTCGGAGGCTGGCATGGATCTTTTCTTTTGAATGTTCTCTGCGGCTTTGCAGGCATCTGTTCTGGACATCGAGGGGGTAACAGCGTTTGGTTGTCTTAGACGGCCCTGAAGGGATTCTGCAGATTCTGGTCAGGGAAGAGGTTCTGAGTACTCTTGAATCTCATCAGGAGTTGAAACCTCCAGTGTCTGTCAGTGCTGATGTTTCTGCCAAGAAAAAAAAAACAGAAGATTGAACATTCTACTGTATGTTCTAAGAGCCCTCAAAAGGAATGGCTGGAGTTTACTCGGGGGCCTATTTCAAAAATGGCCCAGAAGCCTCCCCAAGGGATTTCTGTGCCTACTGCACATTGAATCTCAACCCCTTCTAAAAGGCCTAGGGAACCTGATTCTTCGGACAAGGATTCGAAGTGCGAGGAGTCCTTGTCTTATTCTTCTCAGATGCCTTCTCCTTTGGCTTATGGCTCTGAGGAAGAAGAATCCATTAGCCCCGAGTGTCCTTTGGAGGAGTTGCCTTTTGGGGATACAGTGGCTAGAATGAGGGAATGTTTTAAGGGAGATTCTTCTCTGGTGTCTGATATCCAGAAGAGGTATGAGTTGGTTCAGGTGTACACTCCGAAGCCTTCTATAGTACCTTCTTTGTTGGCTGCTTTGTTCTACATCTTTTATAGTTGCCTCTAAAACTCCTTATTCTGAGCCTGCTGCTCTAAGAAAACCTGACCGATTCTGTAAGGTTCCTGAGGATTGTCAATTCCTGTTTGTGTCCTCCTCCTGTTCTTGCTTTGGTGTCGGTCTTCTCTGACAAGCCTTCTAAGCTTTTGCCTTTAGATAAGGATAGTAGGGCCATGGAGAGGATTGGAAAGTAGGTCTATACTGCTTCCATTTGACCTTTAGGGCCATCAGTTACCAGACCCACATAACCAGATATGCTCTGACCTTGATCGCCTAGACTTGGCAGGTTATTTCTGACTGCCCTGATTGTGAAGGAAGGTCTTCTGCTGTCTCTTATTTTTGGTTCTGCCTCAACTTGCCACTTAAGTGCAACTATGATGCTGCTGATTCCTCTTAGAGCTGTTGCCTTTGGGTCTGACATGAGGAGTTACTCTTGGTTTCGTTTGCAGTCATTACCTGAAAACATTAAGGCCAAGTTGCTGGATCCTTCCTCTCTTGTATAGTAAAAGTCTCTTTGGGACTGCTGCTATTGATTTGTTTTAAGTCTCTTCAGTAGAAAGGTAAAAGCTTTACTGGACCTTAAACATTTTTTTGTGTCCCCTATAATCAAGTTTCAGAGGAACTATCCTACTAGGTTTGCTTTTGTTCGCAGGCAGCCTCTGCAGGCCATTAAAGACCGGAAGGGGTGGTAGGCAAGCTCCTCCTGCTAAGTCTTCTCAGACTGCTGTGATCTAGAAGCCTCTGTCTGACAAGCCTGCTTTTGTTTGACATTTTGCCTCCCCTAACCCTTGGCCAAGTTCCCTTGTCCCTTCAGCTCTCCCTCTGTCTTTCAAACTGGCAACTCATCACCTCAGATTCTTGGATTCCTTCAGTCATCTGTCAGGGTTATATCATGGTGTGGATCTCTCTGCCCCCCCCCCTTTTCAGGGATTCATCAACCTTCTTAGAGCGGCTTCTTCGTTTCTTAGAGGTTTTTGGGTCCCTGGTGGACCAGAGAACTGTTGAGCCTGTTCCTCCGTCCCGAGTAGAGAGGGAATTTTACTCCAGAATGTTCCATGCTCGTCAGAAGGCGGGTATTTGGAGACATATTCTGGATCTCTTCTTGCTCAACACCTTTCTCGGGTTTCTTTTTCGGATGCTTTCTCTTCAAACTGTTTGCTTTGTTGCTGGCACAGGCAGTTCTGGTGTCCTTGTATCTGAAGGATGCTTAGCTTCATATTCCTGTTCACCCTCTCTTCAGGAAGCTTTTGTGTTGCTCGGTTTTTCTCCTTTTCAGTTCTCTACTTTGCCCTTTGAGCTCTCTACTGTGTCCCAAGGGTATTCACAAAATTTCTAGCTTCTTAGATTTTTGCAGGCTCCAAGCTATTCTGATTTTTCTTTATTTAGGCTACCTGTTGATCCACGCACCTTCTCCCAGTTGCCAGTTAAAGGCGCAGGAGTTGGCCATATCTCTCCTTTAAAGTCTGGTGTTCACCGTCAACTTCCAAAACCCTATCCTGACTCCCTCTCAAGATCATGTGCATACGAGGACAGGATTCAGACAGTGCCAAAGTGTTGCCTGGCTTCCTCCTCCAAAGGTTTGTCCTTGACAACTTTCTTCCAGTCTCTTCTTCGTCGTCTTGTTGTTCCAGCCAGAACGTTTCTTCTAGGATTCATGGACTATACTATTTCAATGCTCTTAATTGCCAGACTGCATATGCTGTAGCTTCACTGGTACCTCAGGTTAGTTTGGCTTCAGCATTGCCACCCTCTGGATTTCAGAGTGCCTGTCCTTCCTTGTCTCAAGCGGGGAATTTTTGAGTGATGGTTTCAGCAGCTTACCCTCAACCCAGACCTGCATTTGCAGTCATCGGTTCCTTCTGAAGAGCTATTCAACAACCCCTCAGACATGGGATGGGGGGGGGGGCTTCCTGTGGTCACTTGAATGTTTGAGGTCTTCACCCAAGCAGACACCACCTCAAGACATAGCACATGCAACACATAGTTCACAAAGTCAGTGTGCTAAACAGTCACAGCCCTTAAGGCCAAACAACATGCCAGACACACTTGTAATAGGTGACTCCATAGTCAGGCACACTGACGTCCCGCTCACCAGACTGAACAAGGAGAGGGTCACAGTAAGCTGCCTGTCGGGAGCTAGAATCCGCCACATAACACAAGCACTCAGGTCACTCCACAGCAAGTACAAATATGACTCGGTCATTGTACATGCCAGTGTGAACGACCTGAGACGTACCTCCCTGGACTACATGAAAAGAGACAGAGGAGCTCTCTGATTATGTAGCCCAGGCCGGTATGACCCTGACCCTGAGCAGCATCTTACCGTCACCAAGAATGATGCCACAGTACAAAGACAAAGTGATCAGTTTTAACAATTGGCTTAATTACTGGTGTCATTCTAAGGGGATCCAATGTCTGTCTGCTTGGGATGACATGCTTGACAAGCCACGCTGCTTGAGGGATGGCTTGCACCTGTCACCCCTGGGCTTCCGGATATTGGCCAAGGCTCTTGCCACCACCATAGTGCCTTTTTTAGGCAAGGCTCAAATGACAAACCTACCTCCCTAGAAAACACAAGTGGAAAAAAACTAAGGGTAATGCTGCTCAATGCCAGAAGTCTAAACCTCAAGATGCACGCCCTCGAAGCCCTCCTCAGTATGGAGAACATCGATGTCTGTGCAGTGACTGAAACCTGGTTCAAGGCTCCTGAGAGCACCCCAGCACTATCAGGTTTTACCTCGTATCATGCTTTCCGGCCCCAAAACTTGGACCGAACCACAAAAGGAGGGGGAGTATCCATTTTCATCAAAGATACCCACACCTCCAGGTTAGTGGCAAGGCACGAAGCATCGGAGACTATCCAGATGCAACTAACCATAGGCAAAACTGCCTTACAATTTGTAGCATGCTACAGACCACCCTCTCAAACTCAAGAACCCCACACAGCCTTCCTGAAGACACTGGAGAGTATGAATGTCTCTCCAAATACCATCATTTTGGGAGACTTCAACTACCCAAACATAGACTGGGAACATTACTCAAGCCCCAACACCCTAGCCCAAAGGTTCCTAGAATTCATAAACTCAAATGCAATGGAACTAGTCACCATTCCCACAAGAGGAGACAATATACTAGACCTGATCATCACAAACATGGGGACAAAATGCTCCACATCGGAAGTACATCCCTCTTTGGTAAGATCAGACCATAAATTAATCTCACTGGAAATCCACATCCCGCCCCCACCCCCTGCACAAAAGACCACAGTGAAGAACTTTTCAAAAGCAAACTTCACACTTATTAAGACTGAAGTGGTATCTTTCAAGGCCCCTGGGCCAGTGGAAACCACAACCCACACTGCTGAATCCTTTGCAAATGCCTTATATGGGCACCTTCAAGAATGCATGGATCATGCAATCCCAAATAAAACCAAGACCCATTCCCCCAAAGGCAGGCGCCCGGTCTGGTGGACCCCAGCCATAAACAAACTTTACAACAGGAGGAGGAAGCTACTACATGACAGAGCAAAATCCCTAAAAGGGAAGGCATCTCTGATCAGTGCTAGAAAAAAACTACGATCACTCATAAAATCATCCAAGGCCAACTTTGAGAGAAAAATCGCAAAAGACACAAAAGACAATCACAAGGCCTTCTTTAGCTATGTTAGAAACCTGGGTGGAAACTCCCAGATATGCTCAGAGTTAGTCCAAAATGACACAAAATACACTGAACCCACTGACATTGCCAACATTCTGGCAGACAGGTTCAGTGCAAATTTCTCCTCCCCCCCCAAAAGGAGAAATAACTATCCCAGAGTGTAGCCTCCCTAACATCTCAGATGCCCAGGTGAGAGCCGCCCTCTCTAAAGCTAAAAACACAGCATCAATGGGACCGGATGGTGTCCCGGGCTGTGTGCTACATGAACTCCAAGAGGAACTAAACCCACACATAAGGCTGCTGTTTAATCTTAGCCTTACTACAGGATACGTACCCAAAGAGTGGCGTACGGCAACAGTGGTCCCACTTCACAAAGGCGGTGCTTCTACGAACCCTGGAAATTACCGCCCCATAAGCTTGACGAGCCCGGTCAGCAAAGCTATGGAGAGGATCATTATGGAACTCATAAACAAAGACATTGGGGACCTACAGACATTGGATCCTACCCAATTTGGTTTTGTCAAGGGCAGATCCTGCCTTTTGAACTTGGTCGACTTTTTTGAAACGGTCACTAAGGCCATTGATGAGGGTAAAGCAGTTCACACAGCCTACCTTGACCTTGCAAAAGCCTTTGACACAATACCCCACTCGGGCATCATAGACAAACTCACCAGCTTAAATGTAAACCCATATGTCACAAGATGGGTTGCAAACTGGCTCAAGGACAGAACCCACAGGGTCAGAGTTGCTGGAGCTATGTCAGACTCTAAGCCAGTCACAAGCAGTGTCCCACAGGGCTCCGTCCTGGGACCCCTCTTGTTCGGCATTTATTTTTCCGAGGTACAGGCAAACATAGGAGGATTGTGGCTGACACAGTTCTCAGATGACTGCAAACTGGGCGCCATAATTGATACTCCAGCGGACACAAACATCCTTCAGAGAGGCCTCATAGAAACAGATAATTGGTGCCACAGCCATGGCCTTAAGCTGAACACCAAAAAATGTATAGTCATACCCTTTGGGAAAAACAAGGTACCGACAAATTACCACATAGGCGGTAATCCATTAAGTACGGAAGAGGTAATCAGGGACCTAGGGACCCAGGTTGACAGTAACCTCTCATTTGACACTCACATTGCCAAAGTGGTTAGGAAGACCTTCTATATTGCCCACCTGATCATGAAGGGTTTCACATCTAGATCAAGAGAGGTCATTGTGCCCCTGTACTCTTCTCTTATCAGGCCAATGATTGAGTACAATGCCCCGTTTGGGATGTATCTCACCCGACACCTGCAGCAGTTGGAAAGACCCCAAAAGTTCCTCACCAAGAGGATAAAGGGTCTTAAACATATGTCATATGCTGCCCGACTGAAAAAACTCCAGCTCTATTCAGTCGCATACCGCCTACTCAGAGGTGATCTGTGCCTGACGTACAAGGCCATGTCCAATCCTGAATTAATGGACATGCTCCACCTCAGAAAATCCAAATCCATCAGAGCCACGAGAACAAGTGACTTAAACCTCAACACAGAAATAAATAGAATGTGCTGGAGGGACAGATTCATAACCCAGAGGCTCCCTACACTCTGGAACAGAATCCCAGTCCATGTTAGGCAGAGCCCCTCACTGACTCTATTCAAGAGAAATCTCGACGAGTGGATGGGACATCATAAGTTTACCCCGGGGGTCATCTCTGTGTCACTACTAGACAGAGGCATAGTAAACTAAACCCTAAAAGGGCGTAGTATTCTCATCCTAAGGGGTGGTGTAAGCCACATACACTCTGGCTAGGCTTATAAATGCCCTAGGGCCGATAGCCTAGTACGAACCTATGAACCCCCCCCCCCCCCCCATCAGAAGGCAGACCATATCAATGTTAAAGAAATGAGAGATCTGCTTCTGGCCCTTTAGGCTGTTTACCCCATGCTCTTTTCAGGCCATTCTTAGAGACAACCACAGTGATGTGTTATGTCAACAAGCAGGGGGGAGTGCAAGCTGGCTATTCAGGCCTAGGATCTGGCTGTCACTTAACTCTTCAGGCAGTATATATTACTGGGAAGCACAATCTAGTGAAATGCTTTTTGAGCAGGTCCAAAACACAGGCTTGCAAATGGATGCTTCACAGAGATGTGTTTCCGGACATGGTCCATTGGTGGGGTATTCCTCAGGAAGATTTTTTTGCCTCCCCTCTGAATAAGCAGCTCCCTCTTTTCTGTTCTGGAGTGCCATGCCATCTGGTGTGGAAGATTGACACTTTTTTTTTTTTCCTTAGAAGAGGATGTTTCTTTCTACCTTTCCTCTTCCAAGAATCTTGCAGAAGATCCAGCTGGACTCTGCAAAAATCTCGGTAGTGATTCCTTTTTGGCCAGGACAGCACTGTTGTCCCCCTCTTAATGCATCTAGCCAGAGACAGTCACCACAAGTTACCTCACCGGTTGGACCTCCTCACACAGGACAAGGAGTTACTTATCCATCCTCATTTGTCCACCCTTCAACTGTCACTGGAAGTGATATGGTTTTGATCCCTGTTAGGCATCTCCTTTTCTGAGGACGTGCTCAGGGTTTTGCAAGAGGCAAGAAAACGTGCAGTCAAAGTCTTGTGTATCCAGATGGGAAATATTTTCTGTCTGGTGCCATGCTCATAGCCAGGACCCTTTTTCAGTGGGGGTCTCTTTGGTTCTCCCCTGTTAGTGCAAGTTGCTCCAGTTTGGCTTGACCTGTTCCTCTGTAACGTCTGATCTGTCTCTGCCTGCCACCCTTGAATCCTCAAATGGCTTCTTGTTTTGAGGTCAGTTTCTTAAAGGTGTCCATATTAGGCCCCCAAGGAAACATATTCATCCTCCTTGGGACCTTAATTTTCTTATGGAAAAATTGATCCAGCTTCTTTTTGAGCCTGCAGTTTCATCTTCTCTGCAACACCCTACCTGGAAGACTGTCTTGTAGCTTGATCTTGATTCTGCTTGGAGGGTTTCTGGGCTTCAGGCCCTTATGGACATTTCTCCTTTTTTTGGTTTTCACAAACGGGGTGCCTCTTTTTTGTACTTATCCTTTTGTGCCCAAGGTTTTTAATGAGTTGTTCTTAAATCAGGTAGTTAATCTTCCTCCCTTTTTTTTTCCTTATCAGTCTAGTCTGCTAGTGAGAGTCTTGCATAACTTGGATTTGCACAGACAGCTCAGATGTTCTTTGGATACAACTAAGACCATTCATAAGTCTGACCAGCTTTTATTTCTTTTCATCCCAGGACTTTGGGCTTGATTATTTCTTAGCAAACCATCTCTTATGGTTGCCTAAGGCCATTTCCATTTGTTCTTTCCATGGTAAGTGTTTGTCTTCAGTTAGAGCTCATTCCACTTGGGCTGTTAGTTGCCTCTTCTGGTCCTTTCCCTAGGGGTTTGTACACCAGTTCTATTTTTGAAGATGGTACTTGGATTTTGGTGCATATATTTACTAAGCACTAGAAATTGGATATGGCAGGTTTTGTTACTGCCATCATGCATGTGTGTTTGAGGGTTCTTCCCAGCCTTCCATCTCCAACTCTTCTTTTTTTTTTTTCTTCTTAAAGTTTTGTACTCTCCATAAAGTGAAGAATGCTGTAACAGTGATATTGAAAGACCTAGTACAGTTGCATAAAATTTTACCATAGTAGTAGATGTTCTTCTCTTCACCATTGCAGTATTCATTCCTTCCCTCCATTTCCCCTTCTTTCTTGGAGTTTTGGTTTGGTTACCATCCTAGCCAGGGGTCCGCCTTTTTCCATCTGCATTTTCTCTCTTTGGATGTGCATTGCTTTCTTTTGTCCTGTGGGGACTGTTCTCTAGTGGGGTAGTTCAGTTATGGTTAACTGTGTCTTTACATTACCTTAATGCCCTACATCTGAGTGGAGAGCATACGTGTGATATATGGTGCATACAAGACCTAAAGGCTTTGTTATACTGGCCAAATGTTGGGCTATCATCGATAGATCACTATGCTTGTTTTAGCTTTTTAGATCTAATGAAGGGCATAGTGAATGTCCGAAAGTGCTTTTCTTTTTATTTTACATGCTATTAAATTTGTGTTTAGCTGAAGTCATGGTGGTGGTACTGTTTTTTTTTGGCTGTTTATTTCTGTTGAGTTACAGTGTTCATCTTCAGTGGTTGATTTGTGTAATTTGCTGCTGTTGAGAGATTTTGTTCACGATTATGGGCAAACTCAGTGACATTGGCAAAAAGGCAGGCGTCAGAGCTGGACATGGCAGAGTTAAAGATGTTATGATTTGCACTGGGTGTGACGAGGGTGGACAGGATTAGGAGTAAGTATATTAGAAGGTCAGCCCAGGTTGGAAGGTTTGGAGACAAAGCCAGAGAGGCAAGATTACGTTTGTTTGGACATGTGCTGAGGAGGGATGCCGAGTATATTGAGAAAAAGATGCTAAGGATGAAGCTGCCAGGTAACAGGAAAAGAGGAAGGCCTGAGGTAAGGTTTATGGATGTGGTGAGAGAGGACAATGCAGGTGGTTGGTGTGACAGAACAAGATGCAAAGGACAGGAAGAAAGTGAAACAGATGATCCGCTGTGGCGACACCTAACGGGAGCAGCCGAAAGAATAAGAAGATATAGGCAGACTCTGGGGATCAGAGGTGCAACGTATGGAATTACTTATAGGTGAGTAGTCAGAGGTCTGGAACTGAAGAGCTTTGAGATTGGCACAGAGTTTGGGTCTGACAGCCCATATGTTTGAAGTGGACAAAAATCATAAATGGCTCTAACTTTATGGTAAGTACTTAACTTTTGTTTTAACCATGAGAAGAGCAGGGGCAGACTTAAGAGTTGAGTTGAAGTGTGTGGAGATATTTCTTGAAACTGCTTGGAGTTTGAGGTCTGATAACAGATGGCAGCTGGTTCCAGAATTTGGTCACATGACATGAGTACAAGGCTTCACCATGTGTGAACAATTGGTTGTGTGAACAACATCAACTAAAACTGTTCCTCCATAAACTGGGAAATGTAATCCTCCAATGTATTCCCAGAGATTTCTGGATTTCATCAGTACAGACTCTCTGGTCCAGTTAATCTGCACCCCAAGCATAGGTAATAAAATCCTAGACTTTGTCATTACTAACATGGTGCAGCTCTGCTCCCCCCCTGGTCATATCTGACCACTAATCAGTCACATTCACCTTAAGACTAAAGCCTGAAGCATTATTTATTTTATTTTACATTTGTTAACTGGGAAAGTCTGACTGGACACGTAGTTTTTCAGCAGAGGCCCAGGGAGAAAAGCTCCATGTACACAGTAAAATATTACATTAGACAGTTGATACACAGATTACATGCGATCATATATAGTATCCATACACTTTTTGTACTAATAATGCTGTTGAAAATTTTACCTTTAAAAAGGAGTTTAGATATCGAATACTTAAGAGTATTTGGCATATATACATTATAAAATAGCTGGTAGGATGAAATCTGTATAAATGATTGGATAGGAAGGTTTCTGGGGAGAGAGGATAGGTATAAATAGGGAAGTAATGAGTTGAAAGTGGAGGGGCTGATAGAGTGTAGTAGGTGGTAAGGTCTAAAGGTAGGGTAAGCAGGAAGGTTGCAGACATACAGAGGAAGAGGAATAATTCAAAGGGTGTAAATAATAGTATTGGTAGGTGTGCTGTACATAAAGTTGGATATAGGAAAGGAAGATGACAGAGGGAGAAGCAGAGCGATGTAACAGGAGAAATGATACTGGAAAGTAGAGCAACGAAGGAGAAGAAGCGAGGTGGGAAATGGAGAGAGAGATGTATTAGTAGGCTGAAAGTACTAGTAGGAGATTAGTCTGGGTTGTTGCAGTTACATAACCAAAGATGCTGAAGCTGAGATTTTATGGCTTTTTTGAAGGGGGTGAGGGTAGTTTTAGTTGTGATATGGGGGGGAGCTGTTCCACTGCTTAGCATCAGAGTTGCTGTAGAGGGAAGTGCCGGCTGAGTTATTGGTTTTTGTTACCTCTAGTAGGAGTTTCTGATTTGATCATAGAATTCTAATTTTGGTGCTTGGGTGAAGTAGGTTTTGTATAGCAGGGATTTTGTCAGGGCAGTGAAGAAGTTTGTGGGTTGTTATAAGTTGGTTACAAAGAATGAGGTTGGGAAGTTCCAACCAGTCAAGAGCTTTTAGAGAAGTACAGTGATGTGTTCGATGGGGCCAATTTGGCAATTTTATTATAGCAGGTTTGAAGAATGACAAGGTCTAATTTTCTGAGATTGGTGAATATTGTTGATGCATATACGAGTGTGGAAATAGGTGGGTACGTGGAATGGTGGCTCGGGTGGAGTATGTTAGGAACAGCTTGTTCCTGTATATCATGGCAACTTTTTTATGTACTTTTTTGTGGTGATGGATATATGTATGTCAAACTTCAATTGGCTGTCTGATAACCCCAAGTCATTTTGTGTGAGTGACTGGTGATATGATAGTTTTGTTACTGGAGGTAATGTTAAAGTTAATGGTATGGGAGGAATGATGTGTGGATGGGAAAATAATAAGCTGAGTCTTGTTGGAGTTTAGTATTGGATGTGAATTTGAGAGCCAATGCTCAACAGCAAGAAAAGAGGATTGTATTTGGTGGTGGTGGAGGGTCCTGGGAGGGAGAGGTGCAGATGACGGTGAAATCCTCTGCATATTTTATGTAAAAGATAATCTACTAAAAGTGTATGGTGACCTGGCAAAATTCAAAATCCCCTCCCACCACCAGTGATGCTCCTGCATATGCAAAATCCTTTATTGCCAAATCCTGTGCACATCTAAATAGTTGCATAGCTGCATCAGTGACCATCAAAAGCATATAATGTCAAATTCAAAAATAAACCCCTTTGATGGAAACTCAGTAAGAAAAAAAATAATCGCATGCAAAAATAAATCCAACTGTCAGAATGTTTGAATCCCGATCATATCAACAAAAGCCAGGTACAAGGTAAAAAATTACTGTCAGCTGAACGATTACCACAAAGCCTTGTTTAACTATGTTGGAAATCTCTAAAGCAATATCCAGCACTGCGCTGAGCTAATAGTAAATGATCTCGCTTATTCTTATACAAAAGTCATAGCAAATCTACTAGCAGACAAATTTAATTATAACTTCATCCCTTCTTTCATCCAGTGTTTTCAGAACAAATAACTTCATCTGTGCCCCGAAATCTCCAAAGAGCAAGTTCTCAAGGCACTATCTAAGGCCTAAAATACTATGTCTATGTGGCTGGATAACATAACTGGCTGGCTGTTGGTTAGACTGAAACATGACTTGTCACACCCCCTACAGAAGCTGTTTCATTATTAGCGTCAAAACAGGCTTTGTACCATGGGAATAGA